>NC_092469.1:9870000-10170000 GCF_047495875.1 Pithys albifrons albifrons | reverse complement strand
TATAATGTCTTTTTATGATGTAAGTATTGCAGAAAAATAATATCTTGTTATTTATAAATGCTATCACATGAATTTATTTTGGATGAAAAGAATAAAAACAACATTATTGCGGTAACCATCGTGTAAAAATAATATGTGGGGATGTGTGTAGTAAAAAGAAATTCCTTTTTGCTACTTTCATTTTAAACTGCTCCGTTGTTTTCAACTTTATCAATTGGCTTAAGAAAAGATATTGTCACTCCTTAAAAATTCTGTTGTGCAAAAGGAATAGTGATGATAAAGTATCTTTGTAATACTTCTATCTAGGATTGTGTAAAATTGTGATGTTAGGAAAGAAATAGAATGAAAATATTATCTATAGTACACTGCAATTACTGCTCAAAGTCACAGACAATTACATATGATTTGAGGGGGTGCAGTTACAGTAGTTCTGGAATTAATTCACGCATTGGTTGTTTTATGTATACTTTGTGATTCTGTTCAGTGTCACAAAATATATTGAAAACTCTTAACACCTTTTAAAACTCGATTCACTTCTGATGCAATAACAGAGATTGGTCCAATAAAGCAGAATGAAAATCCATTTGTGAACCTTTTTGCTGAAGTATATTAAAAAAAATCTCCTGTTATTTGAGCTTACCTTATAAAATGTTTACATGCCACTAAATAGTAATAACATCTCCTGTGTAAATTAAATGGGCTATGATGTTCCCTATGTCCTATTGAGCAGTAGTACTTGAGGCTATAAAAATACCTTCATGTAATAAATCAAATGCTCTGCTCCTAAAACTGGAATTATAAAAATAAAGGGACAAAAATCCCTGCCTAATTAGCTTGTCTGTACATGCATTGCTCTCAAGCACTATAAACAAAACTATGTTTAAACTACAGTAGTTCCTACGACTCAGCATATTTCAAGAGCTAGTACCTGATACAGGAGGGGGAATTTACTTTTCTGAATCATTTTGCGGAAAAAATTTCAAAGTGTGTGTACTATTTTGTTAAAGATTTTTCCATCTGTATAGATAAACATAGTTGGTTAGACCGTTTGACAGTACAGAAGTCTGACACAACAGTCCAAACTCAGAGGGGAGGCAGGGAGCTGAAGTAAGTTGATCCTTTTAATACTAACTTTAAATATTTGCTTTTATCCATTTACTGAGCTGTAAGTGAAAGGTGGCCTAACCTGGCATGAAGAGAGGTACAAATGTTAGACTGAACTAGAAACCTTTTCCACCTCAATTTACAAGTTTCTGCATGCCATGATATTTCCTTTCTCTGTTACATTCTACTGAACCTTTTGCAAATACAGTTTGCCATTGTGAGACTTTGCCAAACCTTTCCATTTTTGGCTTCAGCTGTAGAGAGAAGTAGTATCTTTAGATAAACCTATTTTACAAAGAATAAAATGTATATTGTTGTGGCTGAGGGGAGCTCATCTGAGTCATTTTATCAGCTAGAACTGCTTTTTTATCTGCTACCAAATTGGGCATTACTGAAATTTAGCTAAGAACTGAACAAATTATTCCAGCAAGGAATAGTTTTTGTATAGTGTGTACTTTTTTTAACATTGAAAGATAATTAGAAATTAATTGAATCTATATGTAGCAGTTACTGTGAATAAATGACACACATTCTGTTTTAGGTCTCACCTAGGATTATACTTAAACGAGTATTTATTTACTATATCCCCCACAAGTTGTATTATCTGAGGTTAAAACTGTTCCCATGTGTGTCAATAGCTGGTATAACAAAGTGCCTTGGAGGCTGCAGAGTGCACTGTGCTCCATTTCCTTGAGGATGAGCACACAAGTGCTCCAGCTATGAAGCCAGCTTGTATCAGCATCCAAGAAAAATAAACTTGAGCATGTAACTCCTTAATGATACAGAAAGATTAAAGAGGTTGAAAACAAATCCCTCTGCCTACCAGGGTTTTTTAGAATCTCTCCTTTTCTCCATCCTGCTTTCCCATCCAGCAGTACTAGTGCTCTTGTGGATTGTAACAATCCCTATGAAGACTCTTTGGAATCCACAGAAACCTCATCCTTGTCCAACCATCCCTGCACCTGCCTGACAGGTCTCATACTCGTGGAATGGGGTGGCTCGTGCCAGTTGGCACTGCAGAGGCACCTGCAGCCCCGCACACTCACAGCACTGGCACAACTATGATCCCAATTGACCCTAACCTTCTTTTTGTGGACTTCCCTTCCCTCATAGGCCTTAAATATTTGGGGTTTGTACTTCTACAGGACATACAGTAATTTACAGACAAACAGACTGAATGTTTTTGCCACCTAATCACACCTGGTGAGTGGTAACTTTAGTGACATTTCACCACAGTGCTTCTCCACAGCTTTGTTTTTCCAAAGAGCTTCAATCCATTAGCAAGATACGTCTCACCTGGTCTGCCAGGTGCAGAGGGGAGGGGCAGCTCCACCTGCCATTTAGCTTCTGGCCAGGCTCCCTCTGCCCCCTCCAGCTGTAGCTCTGCAGAGTGATGAGCTTGAGGGGTTGTAGTTGGGTGTGTGGCTGGAGGGAGGAGAGGGAATGCAGCAGTTGTGTCTCTGCTGAGGTGGGTACAGAACTGAGCTGGTTTTCTTCCTACTGAGGTTACTGGTATGATAAGGTGGTATGTGGGAGAGCTCTCTGCTGGCATTGCCCCTCCATAGTACAAAAGCTGAGGGTAATGCTGTGGTAGGGAGGTGGTCGCCTGTGCTGCAGGGGGTGTCCTGGCTACCTGGGCTGGGCTTGCTGCTTCCAGTGGGGAAGCTGGGTGGGTGGGGCTGTGGGGGAAGCCTTTAGAAGGCTGCTGGCCTTGGGCAGAGCTGTGCCTGCCAGGACTCAGGACTTTGTACCTCTTGTGTTCTTGTGCCTTTTGGGCAGCCCGTCCACACAGGGTCTGTGGGTTGAGCCCCAGCAGCGCCCCTGGGGGGCCCTGCGAGGCCATCCTGAGCTCTGTCCCCCTGCAGGGGGTGCAGACACCGCGCTGGGGGCTGTGTGTGAATTCACTGTGGGAGCTCACTGGGGAGCAGCACACCTTGAGCTTTGACAAGGACTAGGTGAAAATAGCTGCCTTGCTGCTGTTTGAAATGCCTCATTTTGCATTTTCTTTGGTACATAAACTGTGTGTGAGGTGTGTCCTGATGTTTATATCCCTGCCAAAAAGCGTCTGTATTTTTAAAAGAGAAAAGAAAAAGTGGGGTGACTATGTGTTTTCACAAGTCAGTTACTAGTGCTTTTGTACTGCCAGCCCAGTTTCAAGTTCAAATTAATTCTATGAAGTTCCTTTTCCAAAACAGGGCACAAGAACAGATAGATATACTTTTAAGCTTTAATTTGCTGTTTCTTTAAAAAGTACTGGTGGTGTACATGAATAAATGAATTTATAACTATAAATTAATGCAAGGGTAGCATGAGAAGTTTGAGGCCTTAATATCTTTTACATTTATAAACCCCTAATTTTAGCAGCAGCAAGTACTAATTTACTTGTAAGCAAGCTGTGTTTATCTCTGCATACTGATGTCACTTGTCCAATAGCCTGCATGTGTGTTTTCTTGCTGCCCAAGCCCAGAGCTGCCTGTGAGACTGAAAGTGGCAGGAGGGGCCACAGGGGAGTGCAGGCAGAAGCCAGTTATGAGCAGGCAAGGAGAGGGGGAAAGGCCAGGCCTTTTGGCAGCAGATCAAGTCTGACTGAATTAATTGTATCATGAAACTTTGACACATAATTTAATTGAACCTTTGTAAGGGAACAGGAAAAGTGCTGTAGTTATGTTGTAATACTCTCAGTGTAGCAGAACTTTCAATGCATTGATATTTTGAAATACATCTGAGAAGAATAATGTGATTCTCAAACATAATTCAGTTTCTTTTACCTTGGAAATCATTATCTGAGAAAATAAATAGAGCCTTAACTCTTGAGGTAACTCGAGAACCATTTTTTGTGGTTGTCCTGCTTCACTTGATGCATGAGCATATGACGATAAGTACAGTTGGTGAAAGACATTATTAAATTTCACAAGTGAAAGCTGTGTTTTGGATGACCTGAATAAGAGAAAATATAGGAACTAGCACGTAGAAAAGTGTGGAAAAGTTGAAGGGCCTTTGATTAAGAAAGAAGTGGAGATGAGGAAGAGGCATAACTGTGTTATGAGCTGCAGCTGGGTATGAGAGCAAAGCCAGGTCTGGCAGCACACCTCAGCTGCTGGACATTGGCAGTGTCTTGTATGCCTGGATACACAGTGACGCTTGGTAATTTTAATGACTTGTTACATGATGCTTCAAATGTGATTCTTGATTAACTTATGTGCCCCAGTATTGAGTTGTGGTTATGGTCTTTCTTTTGCCTTTTCCGTTGGAGCAAACCCGAGTATTTGGGTTGAATTATGGATGAAATGTTGCTAGCCAGTTCATTTCTAGTTCACTATAGGAAACCTGAGATGCCATCAAATGTGTAATTCTTAATGGGAAGCCACATATTATTTTCAGGCAAATTAAATTTTAATATTACCCAAAAACTTGACCTGTCCTACATAGAAAGTTATACTATTGTATTGCTGAGTGGTTGTGGGAATGTGTATTGATGCATGGATTGCAATTATTTTATTTCCATGATATTATCAGGAAGAGACTTATGACTATAGCAGTGCAATTGGCTTTAATACAGTCTGTAAAAATGCATTGATTTTATAGCTCCCCAAACTGATTACGTTAATATCTGTGCATAATTAGTTTACACATTACTAAATTACTGACAGATTAAAAGTGAAATAGTGCAGTTCATACATGGCCACATAACTGCCAGAAAGGAAATTAATATGGATTCAAATGGTCCTTGGAGACCTGTGCTGAAATAGCAGAAATCTATAAAGACTGCTTGCATTCGGAAATTTCCATCACCAACATGTTTGTGGTTGATGCTTTTCTAAGTCTGTTAATATGGGTAAAATTTAGTACAGGAAATGATGTTTGAATGATGCTTTTACTGTTACCAGCTCAAGAATGTGTTTATTAAAAGTAAATTCCTGCCTTAAATAGCAATTACATTGCATGTGAATATGAATTTTTAAATGTCTCTTTAAGTGTTTCTAATGAAGTGGTGGTAGCATAAAGTAGCTACTGCTTAAGAAGCGTTTGCAAATTATATTGTTTTTAGAGACTATAAAAATTGAGAACTTGGTCTTGGTGCTTCTCCCTCAGGCCAAACACACATTAGAGATAACCCTATATTAAAACTTGATCTGTTTGTACAACCTCAAATTCTTCCAGACAATTCTCTGCCTTTAGAAGTGTTTTGATATAAACTGTGCAACTCAGCTTTATGTACAATTCATCAACTTGTCTGCCGGCTTTATTTACTGCATGGTCTTGATGAAGACTTGGTTACTTGGATGCCAGTTCTAAGCTATCTCTATGGAAAAAACTGTAAAAAGAATTGGTTGTGGATCTTACAGGTTGGTTGCAGCAGAAAGTTTTGTAAGGGTACTTGATTTTGCCTTTTTTTTTCCTTCCATTTTTGCCTCAGCCTTGTTAGACCTGTATGAAATATGACATTGACAGAAAAAAGGAGCGAGTGACTGATACAACCAATGCTACTTGTTGAAGGCTTTAGTGAAGGCTGGATGTGACCTCAATGAACGGGTAGCAATTGTTAGTTGAACATGATGGCAAGAGTGAATTCTGTTATGCAAAGAACTGCAGTCAGATGTACTGTCTACAATTGAATACCAAAGGGAAATGCTAGATGAATTTAGTCTCAGTTGCGTCTCTTGAGGCAAAATGCCCTTCAATGTCAACCAGGGTGATGTGTATAAGGATTTGGTTTCTTGGAAGTCTAGGTATTTATAGTTCCTATTGCCTTTAGCAGAAGCTGAGGATGTTGGTGGCTGACAACTCTAGAAACTATCTTACAAAAGGAGAGCAAATCTTTTTTGGGGAGAGAAAGATTGCTGCTGCTTCCCTGCCTTTAGTGTGTCATTGAGTTCACTCCTTACTGAGCTTCCAAAAAAAAGCAGATTTATATATATATATAAATCATTTGGGAAGATAGTACTAAATATGTGTCTTTTCTGGAATTTCTCTAGTTTCTTTTGAAAACATACTTTCTTGAAAATTATACTTACAGAATCATAGTATAGTTTGGGCCTTAAAGAACACAGTTCCACGCCCCCTGCCATGGGCAGGGACACCTTTCGCTAGACTAGGTTCAGAGCTCCATCCAACCTGGCCTTGAACCCTTCCAGGGATGGGGCAGTCACAGCTCCTTTGAGCAACCTGTGCCAGGGCCTCACCACATTCAGTGTGAAAAATATCTTTCTCATAGCTGTTTTAAACTGATCTTTTTTCCATTGGGTCAGATCCATGTCTCGGCAATTTAGATACAAGGGTGTTGTGTAGGACAGTGTCCAATGCTTTGTACAAGGCCAGATAGATGATGTAAGTTGCTCTTCCCTTATCCTCTTCAGCAAGCAAACTTGTTAAGCTTACTTTTAGGATGTCATATTTAACCCATGACCTTTTTTGTGAGCTTAAGACAAAAATGAGGGTCTGAAAATAAGTTGCCAATGTGTTTCTTGCCTGTCTGTTGCTGGTGAGAAAATCAGTTTATGGCCTGTTCTCAGTGAAAATAGAGAGAAGGGAGAAAGGTTAAATGTAGCCTGTGCTGTGACTGTTCAAGTAGCAACCAGATAGAGAGGGTAACATATGAAGCACAATAAAAACAAAGGTCAAATCACAGCCATTTAGACTTTTCAAGGTTTGGGTTTGGATGTGTCACTTCCTTTCACTTGAATGGTATCAAATATGTGGATTTGCTAAACAGGGATGCTGTTTAGCTTCATGATGTCTCATGGAGCTGCTGGACATTGCATTCTGGGAGGAGATAAAATTCCCACTTAAGATAATAATAATTTGATCATCCTGATCCATCTCACTGAAGGAGTCACTGTGACTTGTTAGAACTGTATTTATGGTTGCATAACAAGTGCTCCAAGTTCAGCAGTCTTTGCTGGAATTAATCACACGTACAAATCCATTTACCTTCTGGATTTGGAACTAAGCTGGATCTGTGTGAAACATGATGATATTGTTTGTAAGTATTTCTTGGTAAATGTTTCCATCAGTTATAGCTCGTGCAGTGAGATGCCATATGGGAGGCCTGCCAGGTTTCTGCAGTTGGCAGCCCTGTTGTGGTGTCACGGCTGGATTGCTGTGTCTTGCTGAATCATCATGGAGTGCTTCGCTTCTTGCCAGGCAGTGGAGGCTGCCAGTGAACTTACTGTCATATTGTACCGGTGGTGAAAGCAGAGGTCAAAGCTTCTAGGAGGAAGCAAGTTCTGCACATGGATCTGAGACCCAGCTTTATGGAACTAGGTTTTTAGTATTAGAGAGATATTAGAAATAAGAATGTACTGTACTTTTGCTTGCTTCTTGTCTTTCAAAGTTATTTTTAAGAGTGGAAACTTGTATTTTCATGGGTAGGAAACTTCCTTGTTTTAGGCAGAGGTTTGAAACACTTGTAATGTTTAATATAGTTTATATATAGTTTTAATTATATTGTCAAATAAATAAAAGTCTTTGTTCCTGCAGGTGCATCTAATACGCAAGATGTTTAACATGACCAGCTATTTCCCTACTTTGTGGATTTTGAATGCTTTATTTTGGCAATGAGTATATCTTGGTAGTGTTACTGCGAGTTGAGTAATTCCTACTTTATGTTCATGTCCAGTTAATAACTCTAAATATTATCTTTTGTATACTTCCTGGAGTTCCTTTGATTTTTAGTGATACAAGTCTCCTGGAATTATTATTTTTTTGTCAAAGAAAAGTTTTCTGGATATGTATTGCATGTCTTTGTAGTAAATATAGTGAAATAGGAGACAAGCCCAGACAGTACAGTTATGATTATTATGTTATCCAGCTAAGACTTTATAGGTCTCAAAGTTATATCTTTTCTACTAAGAAGTTACATTAAAAAAAAAACCAAACCAAAAAACCGCAACCACCTATTTCTTCTCTTGTCTTTTGTGTAAAATACAGGGACTGGATCTTTTTCTTTCAAAATGTTATGATTAAAAAAATAAAAAAAACAAACCAGAAGTGTGCTTCTGTTTATTCCAATATCAAAATTGCATAATCTGTCCTGTGTAAAACTATATTTACAGCAGTTTGGCCAACAGATGAAGCAAGTTTGTAGCCTAAGTAACAAGCTGCACAGACATAGCCCTCCAATAAGAGTTGCTTGTGTAAGCATATCGGATTTCCTGGAATGTAAACCACATTAAAAAAATATATTTTATATGCTGTAAATCTTATTAAAGCACTGAAATTAACTCAGGTATTTTTTTATATTTGCTTCTACTTAACATTTGTAGCAGTACTTTCAAATGTATAGCTGCTTGCTGTATGTTTCTGCATGGTAATGAGCTAGCATGAATACTTGTTATTATACTTTTTTCGCAACAATATACTTAAAAGCTGTTGTGCCATTCAGACTACTACTCCTAATTATTCTGAATACACATCAGTAAACAACATGAAGTTGCAAAATGTAACTTTAGAAGAACTAATTACATTTCGAATTCAAAGCACATCACAAAAATTATTTGAATGTTTTCAAGAAAGTCGAAAATCCTACGAGCTGCTCCAGTTCTACTAAATCCCTGCTCCTCTGAAACCAAGAAAATGAATATTCAATATTTTTTTTCCATTTGAGTCTCTTGACATGCTATTGATTCACTTTATTTTCCCAACAATTTCTGACAGATTTCCCAATGTGGATTAGTTATGTGCTTTGATATTCATTTTGTGACTGCCTGTGAAAAGCACATAAAATTAGAACTGCAGGAATCTATTCACTAGAGCTACAAAGTTGTGAACACAGCCCGTGGAGTCAGTGTGTGCACTGCTGCTGGTATGTGCAATACTCTATTTTCAACATCCAACATACTGAATATAAACAGAAGGTAGGAAGTGTTGAAGTCATAGGAATTAAAGACTTTGTAACTGGTTTATGACAACATTATTGAGAGAAGTACAACACCTTGAAAAACATTTTCCTTCCACGTTCCATCTCTGCACGGTATATTTGAATTCTGTTTAGTAACTACATTTTATGCACCTTTTGGGTACAGAAAAGATAAATGAGGAAGAACTTTACTGTGTGGGTGATGGTGCACTGGAACAGGTTGCCCAGAAAGGCTCTGGAGTCTCCCTCCTCGGAGATATCCCAGAATTGTCTGGACACAATCCTGTGCCATGTTGCTTTGGGATGACCCAGCTTGGGCTGCTCTTGCTTTTCTCCCTATGCTGGGCATATGGAAGAAAGCTGTCCTCAGCAGTGTGGTATCCTGATAAATGTGTGTCTTCTACTGGTGAAGATGGATGGATTTCCTGTAATAATGACCTGGACTATCTATGTGATGTTTTCAGGAGAATTCAGACTGGTGTTTCTTAGACCCAGCCCTCTTCTTACCTGAGCTCTCTGGATGTTGAATGCTGCAGTTCAACACCATGAACAGTCAAATTTTCCCCACTTTGAAGGGAACTAATCAACTTCTACCTCCAAAGCAACTGATAGCACTTGAATTATTTTTATGGGGTTTTTTGTTGTTGTTTTTTTTTTGTTTGATTGGTTTTGGTTTTTTGTTGGCTTTTTTTCCTACCTGATTGACTTCACAGACCTTTAGCAATTTTCTTAATTTGAGATAAGCCTGGTGTGATGTGCTTAGCTTAATTGGATAAATGCATGCAAAAAGTCTAGATAAAAATGACATTTGCAAACTGAGACCATTTTAAACTTTTTGAGTTATTTTTCAAATTACTTCTTTTACAGATTTGAAAGCATTTGTGAAAACACTGGAAAGATGCTCTGAAGGTGAAGAATTGCTAAGAAGTTAGCAAAGCAGTAAGTCATGTACCTAATTTGTTAGTGTGTTAATGGCAAAATCAAATTGGTCTGCCTAGAGCAGCACCTGCTGACCCAGGTCTGCAGTTCTGGGGATACACAGTATATGAACACCAGTTTAAATATAAACCAAGATTTAATACCTGCAACAATGCACTAGTTAAACAAAAAGATGTCCCTCAAACAACAAAACCAAACACAGCATGAAGATGGTGTTTGTGTGAATAACAGGCCAGAATAACCTCAGTAGTTCTGCTTTTCAAGGCTTTTTAAGTTTTATTCTTACTTGGTTTATGAGCTCAGATTTTTAAAAGTCTTTTTCTAGGTAGGTCCTTAAATTTTGGAACCAACTTCACTGAACCAAACTAGGCCTTTGAAAATTGCTAATTCTTTTTAAGCTTCTTTATGAAGGAGCTTCCAAACTGGATTAATTCAAATTAATACCTTGGTAATAGCTAAACACCTAATAGTGATGTCATTACTGAGAATGCTGCCTTGCATGTAGCCGGTATCACAGTTATGCTTAGGTAAAGTTCAAATCCTGGGTTCTCATGATGATCATCTACCTATATTTTATATTTAATATTTGAAGTTGTGATTTATTCTGAATCATAAAAGGAACAGTTTAGCAACAGACATTTAGCTTTGAATCTATAAAATACATTGTTATTAAATTGAGAGAAGGGGAAGACGTGCAGGAATTCAAGGAGGTGAAGAAAATCAGGTAGGGTTGATGTTTAATTTTGAAATTGAAACACCATTTCTTTTCCACAGAAATATATTATATTGAGTAATTCAATTTCTTCCATTTCCGGAGTAGATTATTAAAGATTGTTTTCCTGCAGTTTGCTAAAATCTTCACCTAATAGTTTCATTGTTTTCTTTAAAATAGGACTTTTTTTTGCTTAATGATGAGAATATTCTGGCAAGCCATTCTTGGGGGTTGGTTTAGTTTTCTAAACATCTAGATGAACTGATATTTACCAGTAGTAGTTACTGCTCTGAACTCAAAATTACTGAAAATGCATACAGACCTTCCAAGTTATGTGGCTCAGCAACATTTTCTGGGTTGTTGACACAGATGATTTCTTAGGGCAGTCATGCTGACTGTGTGTGAGGGTGTCTGTTCACCTATTGCTATCAACTCTTTCATTTTGTCATTCCCCAGTAAATGTGGTGGAGAGCTAGAAATCGGAAAGATATTTCAGTTCTAGAAAAAGAAACAATGGTTAGAAGGAAAAGTTTTTATTCCCCTGAGAGGGAAGGGTATCATGTAATGTCAGCCTTTATTAGAAACCAGGGAAGCCACACAAGTTTTCAACCCTGGGGCAAAACTCCGCAGGAAAGGAGGATTTATTAGTTTTGCTCCTTTAGACTTTGGTTGGTTTGGTTTGGAGACACATCTATGTAAAGTAAAAACATCTTTTATGTGGGAAAAGCACACAAGCAGCACAGAAATGGACCAGTTAGATTAGAAAACTTGACTATACATAATGCTGTCAAATGTGCACGCTGTTGTGGAAAAAGAATGATGATATGCTGTCCAGCCTTTCTCTCACCTGTATGTTCCCGAGTGGTTCTTCACAACCATGTTCACCACTGGCATGTGTGGTTCTCTGAATCACCGCCTTGTGGCATGGCTGACTGTAGGGGTGAGTGTAAGTGCATTAGAGTTCTACCTTGAAGAGAAGAGAGCTACCTGGAGTGTGTGTGGTGGCTTGTAGCCAATGAGAAGCTTTGGTGTATTGGTTAACCAGTAATGTCATGGCATGTTGGATGTGAGAGGATACAAAGGTACGGATGTTACTGAGTGAGATCAGATCTAATAGGAACTTCTAGAACTATCTACTACTTCTACTACTACTGTTATGAGGATCTGTCTGTTAACTATCTTGAATAACGTCTTGTAAGCCTTCTGCTGCCTGCTGTGTCTGAGCTCTTCTGACCATCATTCACGCTGCACCCCGGTACTCAGGACTAAGGGGCTATCCCTACAGCTGACCATAACTTTGTACTGGGATATGTGGTTTGGCACAGTAGGGGGCTATGTATCTTCAAGATTTCTGTATCTGCTGAACATAATCCTGGAAGATTTGAATCTGAATCAGACTTGTTTGCTGCTTCAAAAGCATCGAGTGCTTTATATTCAAAAGGCCACATTTTCTGGCTCAATTTTTCCCTTAAAGAGTTCTTGTCCCTGGAATATGCATGTTCTCGGTAAGAGGGAAGGTATTCTCTTATGGGCATTAAATAATCTCTAGGGCTCATCTTTCTGAGGTGAAACTGGCAGCAACAGTCCAGCATGTTGTAGGGGTGTATTTGATCATACTCTACATTGCTGGTTAAAGCCAGGGAGGGGATTTGGGTTAAACAGGGCAGCCCCCAAAGAAGGGTTCAAATGCTCTTTCCAAGTATGATGTAGCATGTGCATGTTCTAAGAAGTAATATAAATTAAGCTCAGATAAAAAAAAAAAAAGGTGTAGGTTTGCTTTCTGTTTGTATTGCTTGGGTACTGTGGCTTCTAAGTCTGTTCAGGAAAATGCCCAAGCAAGATGTTACACCAAAAAAAGGACACAACCAAAAACCCAACAAACAAACAAACAAAAAAAAAACCACAAGCCCCCCCCCCCCCCAACAAAAAACCCGAAAACGTTTTCTGTTGTGTTTTCCACTTGCTTTTTTTCTACTTAGCAAATCTAAGAGAATTCACAGGTGGATTTTAGCCATCACTCAAAACTTCAGTTTTCTCCTTTCATAGTGTGTTTTACCTTTTTACTAATTCCTTCGGATGTGTGTTATTTGAAAGTTCCTTGCAAATATGTAGCAATGGGCATGATCTTCTCTTTTCTCAGGTTCTCATTCAGGTCATATTTAAATAGTCAACCATTAATTTAGCACAAGACAGGTTGTTCCTTGAGTTAACTCCCCCAGTAGCACATTTATGTCTTCATGGGTGCATATACTCAATATTTATTTTAGAACAATTAGTACTAAAATTATTTTTGTGTTCTGATCTAAAAATATAAAAGTATTCAAAACTATATTATTCTTTCTGTGTTTATATCAAAGCATGTCTCTGGCACATTGTCAGAATTTTCTGTGAAGAAAATATTTTGAAAAGGCACCTCCTTTGTGCCATTGGAGGCACTACCTTGAACAGAACAGTTAGCTGTAATTTTTATTAAAGATCTAAAATGAGGTGAAAGCTTAAAATGGGCAAAGAATGACTGCTTTAGGATACTATTCCATCAAGTGGCTAAACATTATAATACATTTATCCTAAAAATGTCATTAGAATGCCTAATAAAGTATTGTAGTTTATGCCTACTTGTGATTGTTTGCATAGATTTTGGTAGGTTGCTAACACTCTTAAACAAGTGCTCATATATAACCTTTACAGAACTGTGGCAGTAATTATACAAAAAATCAATATACTACACTAAGATATTAAAAATAGGATCTTTTTACCAGTTAGATATACACCATTAAGGTATAGTAAGGCTCCCAGTACAGTCCTCGTTACTTTGTTTGCCAGGTTTTTCAGTTTGTAACATGTGCTCACAGAAATTTGTGACAAAATTCTTCTAGCTGTCTGTCTAAATTTATTTTCCATTTTGAAAGGTGTAATTTTATTTTTTGTCTTGAAGGGGTTTGGTTTTGTGAGTGTTTGTGTGGAGGTTTGGAGTAGGGTATTATTTTGTTTGTTTGTTTATTTAGTTTAAGGTGATAGGAATGTAATGAATACCATGGCTTGATCCTTTCAGGATCCTTCGACCAAATTTTCCTGGCTCTGCAGCCTATAATGGCATCTTTCTGCAGTTAGGCAAGGTGTCTGTAAATTCAAGGGCATAGAACAGGAATAACAAGTGTAGGAACAGAGCTCACAGTATTAGTACTACTGTAAAATATAGTAGTGCTGTGGTGCTAACCAAGATTAAGGCTCTGTTGAGTGGACATGTGTAGTGGAAGTTGTCCCTGGTCACAGCAAGGGGCTGGAACCAGATGATCTTTAAGGTCCCTTCCAACCCAAATCATTCTATGAGTGTATGTTCAAACACATCATGAATTATGACCTGAAGTCCTTCTTAGCCCCCAACTTCTGTGGCCAGTGCTGAGTGTTATAGAAACTGCGATCAGTGCTGTAAAACACACCGTGGTGGAAGTAACAGGGGGCTTTGAATTCTAGATTTTCTTTTTCTGCACCATTTAGTCCAACAGCAGCACTATGTGTTGGCACCGAGTCTGTATTTATAATGTTAGTACAAATTTAGCATATAAAATTAAGGCATTCTCAAAACTTTCAAAGCTGCAGGCACAATATACATGCATTACTTGAGGTTGTTCTTGCAAATTCTTTAATTGGTTGAAGAAGTTATTATTTATAGTACTGTGTTAGTGGAAAAATTACATGTCACTATTTTGAAACAACAAAGACTGTTTGTGTTTGTCGTAGACATTTATATTTGTAGTTGTTCGCAAGCAAGCAATGATTCAAAATCATTCTAAACCAGGATGCAGTGGCTTCAAATGTTCAGTAGTCCTTGGGTAACCATACTTGCACAGTTATATATTTAAAACAGAGTTTGAGTGGTTTTTGCCATCTCCAGTTTTAACCTTAGTTTCTTGTGGCCATGGGCAGTAGCTTGAAAATGTTTCTATTGGAGAACATTAATCTTTGATAAATGCCATGTTATGGATAAGTACTTCCACATTAGTTCAAAGCATATGTATCTCATTTCCATGCAATTAAATAATACTCAGTCCCTTAAAAGTGATACCTTTTTGAGGTTTTCTCCTTTCATAGTGTGTGTATCATTTCTCAGTGAAGCTGTCAAATAACTTGGATTTCATACTGATTTAGTCTGGATAGTATTTAATTAAAATGCAGTTTGTGACAGGACTTGTCTTGGCTGCCACTGAGGGTTTTTTCCTTTTTTTTTTTTTAAGTGCTCTGTTTGTTAAGGTCACTTGGCAAAAATGTGGAAGAAATGTTTCCTGTCCCACAGAGTCTATAAAACAAATGGCTAATCCAAATTCCCTTGAAATTTGTGAAAACTAATGTATTTTCTGGTTAATTATTTGTAAGAGGTTTTGTGGTTTTTTCAGATATTATGTTAAAAAAAATGAAAAATGATGTTATATTTAAAAGTGATTGAAAGTAAAGTCTGTATTGTGCCTTTATTGAACTCAGGAGAAAATGTCCAACTCTGTGATTCTAAAGATTTCATCTGGGTTACTGGATTTTTGGCACATTGATATTTAATATATTTGTGGTAGATATGTAGGAGTGTCTGCTTACAACTTTAAGCCAATGTGTTTTATATAGTTTAAAACATCTGTAAGAAAACTGGAAAATAGCAAGAATTTAGTCTTTCTGATAGAACAAAAGTCAACTTTTTGTAAGTAAGGCTTGAAACGTCTGGAAATCTCTTGGTACTTATGACTCATTATTTTGTAGTTTTCTGAGATACCGAACTTATTCTTTTACAAAGTTATGAAGGAATTAGAAGTTGTGCTATGTGTCAATATGATAAAGATGTTGACACAAGAGTTCATCTCTAGACTGTGCCAAGAAGGTAATACAGTGCAGCTGTAGAGACCACTTTAGATCCCTTTTTCTCATCTTTTTTTTTTGTTGTTGCTGTCAGGCTTTGTTTATTTGTTTCTTGGTGGTTGTTGTTTAACAACTATTGTCTTAATGCAAGAAACTTTCCTGTGCCAGCATGCTGAGGTGATTGCATATCACTACAGTGACAAAATTAGGCTTAGTGCATACCAACGGAGTCACTGGAATATAGAAACAGTTCTCTGTTACAATTTGAAGTAGAAGCATATTGTCAGATGGACAATATCAAATAAAAGTTTATGAAACTACTTATAGGATAAAGAGATTTCTAAACTATTTTTGAGGTTCTGGCACATGGTACTGCAGCCAAAGAAGTCTGATAAACCTGCTCAAGATTTTTTCTTATCTGTTGCTTGACCACTTTGATCTATTCCTACCAGTGCCAACGAGGATTGTTGTTTGTCTCAATATCTTCTGTGGCACAGACATTTGGATTTGCAGGGCTCAGTAGAATCTTATGGTGGCTGCAGGAGAAAGAGGGCATGCTGGTTTGATTCCTCATTTACTGATTGGGAAAATATACTGCTCCAAGTTTACTTATTTAGCCTCAAATATTACACTAGCTTAAATATAAAGTACTGAATATACTAACTGGAGTTAATTTTAGATGTAACAAAGTCATTTGACTGTGAGTTGTTGGGGGGGAAGAAAGACAGGGATTCTTCCGACTTTGAGTTTTGCCCTGAGGGTGTGAGTGAGCTCCTGCTGAAATTGTTAAGAATCTCTTTCCTATACCAGGCACTGACCTGAACTGTAGCCACCCTCTTAGCTTGGACAGCTCAGAAATAGGATTTTCAAAGTGGCCTGTCCTATTATTCTGAAATATGAGTTCTCCTAACATCGCTTACCTCTGTTTGCTCTTGTTGCCCAGCGTGCTGTGCGTGTTCCTCGGGCAGGGCAGCTGTTTAGCATCAAGCTGTCACAGAGCACACTGAGCCAGGACCCCACAGTGGGTACTAAACGTGTGATATTTTTGGTATGCACACGGACCAGCAAAGGCCTCTACACACCTCATGAAATAGGCATCAAGTAAACAAATGAATTTACAGGGAGCAGTCAGAGGTGTGAGCAGAATCTGCGTTTCCCATCTAGAGAATTCTGCCACCACCGTCTAAGTGGTGTCACCAGGGAAGGACTGGCAGACCCAGACCTGTCCCTTGTACTCTTACAGTGTCTGGGTGGTGCTTATACAAGCAGCTTTCCTAATACTGCACAGCATTAAATTTTAAATGTTTATGGCTACTGCTCATAGGTAAACTTTATAAACAGTTAATATTTCAGAGGCCTGTGTAGTTCCATTTTTGGAAGAAAAATTTTTTTTGTGTTGATGTGGCAAACAATTGCACTTCAAGTGAGATTGGTTATATTTTCCATTTAAATAACAATAAAAGGTTAAAACAATAAATTTAAACAATAAACTTGCTCACAAGTAATTTCATAAGACTGTTTTGTCTTTCATAATCTTGCAAAGATAACATCTGAAATATCACTTTTCATCTTCATATATGAAGCCTCAACAAAATAAAAATACATTCTTCATCAGTTAAGTTTATACAATTTTTAATGTCTTTATTCATTATAACCCAAAACAAAATAACTGTTTCTCAGTTTAGCATTTGTTAAGTAAATATTAGTCTAGGACAGAAACTGTTATGATGTTCTTGCTTAAGGAAAAAAAAATCTTGCTACATCCAGCAACCTCCTAAATTGTCTTCCAAAAGAGAAGATACCTAAATTGAAGCAGGAAGATAATTTCCATGAAATAATTTAAAATGAGTGCTTCCCTGGAGTGTGGCAAAGGAAATCCAGCACTCCTTTTTTTTTTTTTCTTTCAAATAAGGCCCTTCTGCTCAGATTTCATCTCTGTATGATTTTCAGATGTCTCTAAGTATACATTTGACTCTCCTTGTGTGTCTCTCTCTTATTCTCTTTCAGTTTGTCCAGTGAATCTATGCAGAATTCTACAAATTCCGTGGAACTAAGGTGAGTGGAATGTCATCTTTTTAGATTTCCAATAACCCAGAGAATTAGACACGTCGTCTCCACAGCCCATTGTTCAAACCAGCAGATGGTGCTGTGCAGCATCTTATGACTCCACGTATCAACTGCAGTAATTTTTGAACCAGAAAAACTACTTAAAGTTTCTAGTGCAATTCCTGAGCTGAAACAAATGTTTGTGGAATTAAGTAGTGATTTCCTTTAAGTCTGGGAGACTATTTTAGTGGGTATGTTTTCAGTCTTTAGATGTTAACATATGCCATATATTGTTTTGGTTTTTTTCTGATGGAATCAGGGGTACCCAGCCACACTTAAACCAACTGTAACTGTTCATGTCACTTAGTAAAGATTTGAATTTTCTGACAGAATAACTAATAAAACTTTCATATTAAGAGTTAAAATGTTTTAGAAGAAAAAAAATATTCTGGAAACTGTAAGTAAAAACAGCAGCTAACCTTTTATTTATGGAATACAGATGAGGGAAAGTTTGGTGTATTTTTTGTTTGGTTTGTTCTGTGTTTTGTTTTTTTTCAACAATAACCCTTGCTGTGTGAATAGTACAAACTAGTTGAAATATTCAAATATATACTGCATACTGAGGGCCTAAAAGCATAAAGGTAATGCACCCTGGATGTATCTTTTAGGTTAAAACCTACATGTAACAGAAGAAGTTATCTATTTAGTTCCAGATTGCAGCGTAGCTGTACATTGCTCTAACATTCAGTTATTTAACAAAAGGGTTAAGTGAAAATTCTGATGCAAGAATCACATAGAGAGCACTTCAATTGTAAATAAGATTGTTCCAAGGTTTCAATTTGTTGTATTAGTCAGTGACAAGTACAACATTTTTAATGCATGCCATAAGATCAGTCTCCCCAAAGTAAACAAGCAGTAGTCTGTGTGCATCCCCAGCCATGGGCTGGGGTTATATGTGTGCAGCTTTGTTTCTGATAATGGATTCAAGTTCAACATAAATAAAAACAGTGTACATTAAGGAGGATAAATATCTAATTGCCATAATCTGTATCTAGAATTGAATTACTGTAAACATGCTAACCATAGAAGACAATTCCTGAGAACAGAAAGTAGCTGGCTGGATGACTATTAGCCAAATATCTGTACCTTTTTTGTTTGTTAAACCTTTCCTCTTCAGCGATGGAAACTACAATTTTTATAGCACTTTTAAAAAATCATAGTGTTTGAACTTTTAAAATATGAGATGAAATTAAGTTATGTGCTTTATATACATTTTGTGGCACTGTAGTAAAATGCATCCTTTGTAGATTGTAAGATCAGTAGAGAGCAGACCTATGCTGTTAAAACTTTTGATATAATTTTAAATAGTTTTTTTCAATGCAGAATTCAATGTAAGCTCAGAAATTGCATTGCTTTTATCTTAGCACTTTAAAGAATGAAATAATATTTTTCTGTCGATATGCATAAGCAAGGTACAAATAGTTTTTTTTATAGTTCTGGTTGTAAGTAATGTTTAAAATGTACTGTACTTGCTTAGTTTGAAAAAGAATGCGGAGAATTTGCTTTCAAAGTGCACAGTATAGGCCAAGGCAGAACCGTATTTCTGTCAAGCATCCTGATTATTGAAAATCACATATAACAGAATTCAAAACTGTTAATATTAGGGAGAGCTGTTTGAGGTAAAAATCTTAGCTTAGAAAACTACTAGGAAAATGTGACTGATTAGAAAAGCACATATTGCTTTCCAAAGAACCAGGGTTTTTGCTGAGAACTGGATAATACATTTAGAGTAGCTGCATTCACCTGTTTACTAATAAAAAAAAAACTATTTAACAGAATTTTTTTCACTTTTTTTAATTGTTTGCTTATACTGAAATATATTTGGCTTGTGATAAATATAATTAAATATATTTCTGCCTTCTAAAAATGTAGGAGTCTCAGATTTACAATGAGCATATAAGACATTGAAAATAAATATCTTGTGTATTGAAAAGAAATGTGATAATAAAAATGTAGTATTGATAAGTTTTAAAATGTTGAGGGAAATTCACACTGTGAAGCAGTGACAAAATTCAGACTTAGTTTCTTCATGTCAGGGCTTTAACTGTCTTAGGATAATATTTTTTTTAAATCTGTTATTTAAACAGACATTTCAGAATTTAAAGCCTCTTTGAAATTACTGTAAAATTTTTATAGTCATTAGATTTTAACAGTTTTAAAATTTCTAAAACAAGAAAATGCTGCCAACTCTTTGTAGTTAAATTACTTTTGTCAGCTAAGCTATGTTTCTGTATAATTTCTGTGTAATTAATGTTTTTTTCAAAACGGTGGGTTTGAATATTATCTGAGATTAGAGATGAAAAAATTGTAGTTAGGAGCTAAGAATCAGAATCACATCAAGATTGTAGCAATATGGATCCAAATGTATCTGCAATATATTAATAGAGGCCTGCTAACTCTGGACTGTGGAAACATACTTGCTCTCCACACAAAATTAACACTGTCCAGAGGGAATGTTACATCTTGTAAAGACTTAATTGCATTTACAATTAAGAGATATATTTCTAATGTTTCTTCTAGGGAAAAGTAAGTTATTTTTGCCTTACATAAGGCAAACTTTTTAGTATGATCTCCAAAACACTAATATTTCAGGAATATGTGTAAATTGCTTGTAAATGTAAATAGTTATTTTTTTCAAGTAAATTGTGGTCTAATTTCTTCAGATATTTCTATTTAATATGCTGAAAATGAATATTGAAATGACTAAATTGCTTGTCTTTGAACTCGTTGCATTACGACACTTCATCTCACTTCATCATTTAATTTGTATGGTTTCCAAATCTACGTGATTATCATCTATTAGTACCCTTGGTGACAGAGGGCAGGACACTGTTGTATCAGAGTTAATAAAGCAGAAACACAAGCCTAATTACTATGGGAGGTAAGCCATGCTGGCAAGATTTACCTTTCACATAAGGCCTATATGTGGTTAATACTTACAAATAAAGATGGATAGATAGGCATCCATGTGTGTGTTTCTTTCTCATGTTGACATAATTCATTTTTGTATTACAATATTTGATATATTCTTTGTTTTGTAGGCTTCTCTGAATATATTACTGTAACAGTGCTCAGATGCTTTATGTTCAATTTTGAAAACTTAGCTATACATGGAAGCTTTCATCTGAGTTAACTGAAATGATTATGCAAATCGAGTGTAGATGCTTTCAGGCATTGCTTCTACCTCTGCAAATTTATATTAACAAGTATGTATACTGTATATATTAATTTGAGATTTATTCAAAATGGCTCTGTGCATAGCAATCTGAAAACACTTGTCATGCTAGTATTAAATATAATATTTACAGAATATTAAACATGATTTTGTATGGATTTTTAATGCAGGCAGGGGTCTTTATTTGTATATATTTGTATGCAAGTGTGTGCATGCACACATACACAGAAAAATCAGTGCCAGAAAAACTTATTTTGCTGCCACTGTCTTATTACTCATCATGAAAATATGTAATCTTGGTCCACCATTCTTAAAGTGATTTTAAAGATGAAATGATTTATTGTATACTTCCAATTTCTATAACTAATCCACATATTTTTAAAGATACATAAATTTCACATTTGCAAATATAAGTGTGTTTAATTTCCTGGATATTCTGTCAGTCTGGATTAATTCTTTGTCCGAGTGGTATTTATGATGATTTTGCTCTGAAGTGATGCAATCTTTATTAAAAAAAAAAATATAAAGAAATTTTTGTGCTACAAGACTGAAAAATATTACAATAGTTTATACAAGACTTTACATAAAATGTTTTATTGATTGACTGTATGTCAATTTTAATTTAAGCTTTATTATTCAATCTGTGTCTATTTTTAATTTAAGTGGATTACATTCCGTAAAGATCCTTTTACTGTATTGACTTGGATGTACCATATTATTAGGTACTATGAGTTCAGCTTCTACAAATCTGTTAATACATAAAACCATAAGAAGCCTCTTATGTTCAAACCAGGTTAGAGTGAAGACATCAGATTAATATTTGATCATGTAGAAGTGCCCTTAATCAGATTTACTTATTTCTCAGAGTGTTTCTGCAATTATCATAATTGTTGTGCTAAATATGTTTGTCTTTATATCTGGCTTTGGGCATAATCTTCTCTCTTGAAACCCTCTCTTTGTGGGACTTGGATTCCTGCACAAAACCCAATTAATATTAAGATGACAGTCCCTGATGAGTTCCCAAGGAGCCAGCAGCTGAGCAGACTCTGTAACGTTCTTAAGTACAGACTACTTGAATGATCAAGAGCATCTGAGGGAGACATACAATTCAATAATCCCTTTCTCAGGAAAGTCAAGAGTCCTGTGAGATAAGAGTGAAATCAAAGGAACACATCAGAAAGAAAATGACTGGTATAGTCTTGTAGTGTCTCTATTAAAATGCAAAAGTTATGGATTTTTTTAGGAGTGATGGGAACCTTTTCTGTTTTATTGACTTCTTTTTATAGTTTGATGATTTCTCTAAGATTATCTTAAAAGCTTAAAGAAAAAAGAGACTTCATCAAAAGGTATTCTGTGTGACAGGCGCATACATACTTTTTGTTTCCATTATATTAATTAATACAGCACATTTCAGTGGTTCTTGGTTTGAGACTTAAACTTACGCACTTTATGTATATGGTATGTTTGTAACAGGTTGTTTGTGGTTTTTGTTTTTTGGTGGTTTTTTTTTTTTTCTGATGGTGATCCACAAATGATAAACAAATCACATGTGACTCTGCGAGAATTGTCCCTGGAAAATGTGGGGTTGCAGAAAAACAATACTGTTTACTGGTTTTTGTATGCATCAAAATGGCAACAGCTATTCTTTTCTGATATCTTCTCCTATGATCTAATATCAACAACTAAATTTACTCTGTGATGGTAGTGTGCTAAGCTATTGATTTGTAATAAGGAATTGGTATCCTGTCACTTTAAAAGAGAAGCACTAAGGGGCAGTAAAAACAAGCCTCTCTGTTCTAGATGAAGCTTGGTTCATGCTCCATGCTGTATGGTTTTTATCTATAGAAAAAAATAAAAGCAAAAAATGATGCTACAGTTAGATTTAAGACGCCTATTGCTTTTTATCTTATTATGTTGTGCAGGGTTTTTGTGTTTCAATTGCTTTTGAAGTCCTTCTACCTATAATAATATCCATAATTAAGATTTTTTTAAAAATAATTATATGGCTGAAGCTGATATTTCTAGAGGTAAAACACACAAACCAAATAAAACATCTCAATGCTGTTAAGTGTTCTTTCACTATAGATATACATCATTAACAAAGTTTCATTGTCTGAAACTTGTTAGACAGTAAGATAGTAAATGTTACTAAGTGATCACAAATGCTCTTCTATATCTTCTAGTGTTCCTGCATTATCCCTTAGTTTTGCCTTGTGTATTTCACTGAATAGATTTATTCAAATAATTACATAAAGATTTATTTCAAAACCAGTAAGACTGTATAGGAATGCAGCACAGGCACTTTCTAAATGCAGATTTTTAAGTCTTACTCATCCTCTGTTTTTAGTTCCTTTTATTGTATATTATGGTAAACTTTGCAGCTGAGGACGTTATACTAAGAAAGTCTAATATTACATTAGAACCATGACCTGCCAACATAAGCATTTCTGTTCATTTTCCCATGCCAAACTAGACTAAATTATGAAGGACGTGAAATAAAACGTGCCTTCTAGTTTTCCTCTACTTAATTAATATTCAGAAGAATCAAAGAGGAAAAAATGAATATCTAAATCATACATATGTATATGCCTTTTAAGCTTCATAATAAAGGCAAAATAACCCCTTACTTGGTTAAAATCCAACTTAAGAGTCAACATACAAAGGTGACTGCTATATAATATTAGACATATCTGTATTATGTGGGCATGTTACTGCTCCACCAGAATCTCTCAATAGTAATTATTATGCCAAGCACCCTGTTGGCACAATTACACTAAAGCTCTAATTAGTAGCAGTAAGATTAGAACCCCTACATGTTAAATCTGTAGAAGCAAAGCTGAGTGAAGGATTTAAAACAGTTTCAAAACATTGTATTGTCTTTATTACAGTCTTTATATTTCAGTAAAGAAGGGTTTTCTATAAAATGCACTTAAAATAATCTGGTCCTGTCACTAAAAATAGGAAAGATAAGGTAATTGCAGTCAAACCTCAGTACTGTGCTTCTATCTAGGTGCTTTATATCTCAAATGTCAAATCCAGTGAACTCTAGTGGAAGTCACATACTTGGAAGTTTTTGCTTCGATGAATAGCTGTTTTTTGGATGGATAAAGGCTTTTCCTGGTGCCTCCAGTTTGTTATTGAGAGATCTGTGCTGTAACTCTCTGGCATGTGGCAAGTCTGATGTCACAACTTTATTGGTAGCTAAACATGATCCTTATTAATTCATGCCTTTCTCAATTTCACTCTCTGCTGTTTTTTCTGTAAAGTGATGAAAACACCGAGTTCATTGTCCAGCTGTAGGACAGTACACAAACAGTCTGCAATGCCACTTGCAATCTGCTCCCTTACCTTAGCAGGGAAGAAACAGAAGCCAGCACAAATGATGTCAAGGGATTGATTTCACTATTTGAAAGTTTTGGTCTTACCACCTGTCCAATAGAAAGGATTTCAGCAGTTTTGAAATGACTGATGGTGCATCCTCATCTAGATTTGATATCTACTAAATTGGGGTTAAAAATATCTGCTTCTGTAAATATATATATACGTATAATATTAAATATATCTGTTTTGTATACCCTGTAAGATCTTTTTTCCCCCTGATGTTGGATCTTAGATCCAGTATATTTGAGTAATGCATAAGTAGAGATTTGCATGCCTAAAGAGTTTACCTCTGGTTCTTAGTATACTTTGCGTTTGAGGGGAGGAAGCTGATATTTTCTGGATTCTCTGGTTGAGGAACAATTCCTTTATCTGTGTTGAATTATAATAATGATTCCTCACATCAATTTGATTATTCTTATTTAAAGCATATGCCAATTGCTCACTGAGAAAATGATTGTATGATTGCTTTGTCTTCATGTTTATTGATTTTTACAGTGCCACTCCCATTAATGAAGAAAGCTGGGTGCAAAGATAACTGAACTTGGTAAATATATTCCTGCTGGTTCCAGTAAGGTTTGAATTATGCCCACAGTAGAAACAGACTTGATTGAGCTCTCCTCAAGCTTCTGCTAAGCGGAGGAGAACACCTTCTGTGCTTCTCACCTAGATTACTTTAGAGGTAGAGTTATAAGCAAAACAGAAAGGCAGAGACCTGGGAATTGATTTTATGAGGCATTTTACACTTCAGCCCTTCAAGTTTTAGGATACTGTGTAATGCTATTGTAAATCTCACTAATTTGGTCTGACAAAAGAAGTACAAGACAATATTGGGAGTGAAGGGGTTGCCTACACTTAAAAGTTTCTCCTACTGTGGTTTTCCACAGTAGAAGGAGTCTTACATGAGACTTCTACTGTGTTTTGTCAGCCTAGGAAGAGACATTAAGGTATTTTTCCATGTAACTTCAGACTGGTTCAGAGACTTCTGCTGCTGCAAAGAGAAGCACAAAGTACTGTCTCCCTTGCATTGCCCTAACTCTACTCAGACAGCCTTGTATAATCAATCTAGTTAAATATCTTTCTTTCTAAATGCCTAAATGTTGAGGGCACAGGTGAAAATCATCAGTGCTCCAAAGGTATTGGGGTTTTATATGCATTATTCAGAGTTAATTTATAGACAGTCATTGCTATATATAATATGTGGCAGACTCAAAAGCCTCCTGTCTTCGTTTCAATATTTGTCCTGATTTAAAAATAATAAAAATATTTTTAGTCTCAACTTCAGGAAAGAAGCCTTGTAATGAAAAATGAAAGTAATTTATGAATAATAAAATAACTGTCATTAAATAACATGGTGTATGATTTTTAAGAATTCAAAAATTGTTGAAGTTCATGTTTCTCTCATTGTTAGTACTATTAAATGCATATTAGCATGGTCATTTTTATTTAATGGAAACAAATAACAGTTAATCTTATTGGGAGGTTAAGTGGGTTTACTCTGTAAAGGGCAAATCCCAGATGAATGTTTTCTTTTTTAAAGAATAGCTTTAGTCACTGACAGATGGTCTCTGTCTGAGTCTCCCTGTAGACAGATACAGTTTCTTTTTACACGTTTATGAAAGTTGTAGATACAGATATTCAGTAATATGCTGTTGTGTAGGACAAAGAGCAAGTCTGGCAGACTGATAGGATTAGATTTCAGAACAGTGACATATGGTTGGTTTACCAAAGTGGGCAAAATTTGAAAGGAAAAAAAGAAGTATCTACAGTTACAGCTAGTCACATAATGGAAGAAATTATATTTGGCCAATTGCCTCTTACAAAAGACAGTATGGTAGCTCTTATTTAACTCTGCTTAGAGGTGGGTCTGTCATTATTAGGTCCTGATTGTGTGCATTTCTGGCTTTCAGATAACTCTGCAAACAAATTGCCATGCAATCTTAAGTGCAGAAAAGCAGTAATGCCCTAATTTAGAATATTGATAATTTTGTGCCTGACCCTAACCAGTCAGATATCAATATCACTTACATGTCTATTGCAAATTTGTTTTATAAATATGACTAAGAGCCTCCATAATCCTGCATGATAAGCCTGCATTTTGCTTACCCTATAAGCTACATGTAAAGTTATAACATCATTATAACCTTAATCAAATAACTATACAACATATTTAGTGGTAATTTGTCACAGTGAAATTATTCATAGGTGTCTTGAGTAAGTCCAGTTATATTTATGTGTTATGCCATACCATGTTTTTTGGCAATGGAGTTTGCTAGATTTCATAGATTTATTGTGTCTGCTTTTTTTTTTATGACTGACATAGCAATAACCAGATTGCAAGGATATTTATGTTGTTTGTGGCTTAGCAAGATAATTAAAGGATATAAATTAATCAAGTGCAATTAATTAGAAACTTTATGTTCACAGCAGTCCTTCTTTGCATGTATAATTTATATGTATTGATTTCCTGGCTTTCATTAGCCTATGAGATAACAGCAAAAATGCATTAGAGAAGAAAATGTACAATTAGCGTGAGAGTGAACCCTGGCATAATTGATAGATCAGCACATGTTTGGGGCAAATATAAAGCTTTGTTAACTGTCATAAGCAGTTAGAATTGATAAGTGGTATTTCACTACATATCTCTCAGCTGATTAATGGTGTTTTTAAAGAGTCCTCTTAATGGGAAGCTGATAGGTTGGTTGAATTTACATTTTAATCAGAGTATTTATGATGGAGGCGGCCATAAGAAATTCATTGGCACAGTGGTAAGAACCTTCCCTGAGGGATTTGGGGGAAGTGAAAGCATTTTAATATGGCTACTCACCTTCCCCTTCTTTGTGTGACCTGGTCAGCACATTGGAAGGGCAAGCCTTTTTGCTATCACCTAATACCTCACTGTTATTAAAGGAAATGTTGAGTTACACTGGGCTAATTTATAAGGTTAAATAAGGTTGAAAACCTAGAGAATACTTACAAACTTATTCAGGAAGGAGTAGCTGTTACCAATAATGTGTAATTACTTGTGGATCCTTACTGTGTGAGGTGCTGTGTTTTGACTATAGTTTTGTTTAAACAACACATTTCTTTTATACTTGTAGGCCTTCCTACTTTAGGGGTACTCTTGTTCAAAACAGTCTCTGATTATCTGTTGAACAATGACTTGGAGTTGGTAGGTATGTTGGAATAGCGTCAGCCAATTTACGCAGGGGGTTTATGATTCATCATTCAGGGGTCCTTTTCAAGAACAACTGTCTGTGTGCTGCTTAGAAAACATATGTTTGTTACTTGCTTGAAACAAGAAGTTTTCCTATAAGACTTTCTATTTGAGATAATATTCTGATTTTTATATATACTCACTTTACTTGAATAAAAATATCCAGGTAATGCATGTATTTTTGTATTCCCAAAACTCTGTCTAGCAAATAAGCAGCTTTTCTTACCTAGTTAAAGTAGTTGTTCAAATGGAGGAGAGCTAGACTCAAGGTATCTTGCTTTACTGTTTTTATTGACATGCCTCAGAAGTTAATAGCCTCATGCATCACTTTCTGTCTCAATGAATTCTATTTGATTTTCTGTTGTATGCCTATTCCACAAAACAAGCAATAGCTGGGTTTATTTTGTACATAGTACATTAAAGAAAGTTTTGTGGTTTAGGTTTTTCAGGGGTTTTGTTGTTGTTTGCTTGTTTGTTTGTTCTACACTCCGAAACTAGAGTAGCAGATCAGTAAAACTAATTCATAAACTACTAAATATTTGGTATAAAAAAGGAAGTTAATCTAACAATGAAAAGAAATTAAGCTCTCCATGCTTAAAAATGATAGGTTATTTGTATGTCATATTAGCCATATCAGATAAGAATCTTAGGCCATATATAGACACATGGGTTTTGTATTATAAATGTCTTAATTATTCAGAGTTCATTAGCTTCTTTTTTCTACAACTCAAAATAAATGAAAGTTAGATGAGTTTTTCTATTCAGTAGCAGTAGATATGCAGCATCACCAAGTGACAGTTTTATAGACAGCATGGTAATGGCTTGTTCCTTTAGAAAGAAGGAGACAAAGTGATTATTATATCACTTATTATTTTAATGCAGAAATGAGGGTTTCCTACATTTGTAATTTAGATAGGTTGCCACCTTAACACAAAGTTGTCTTTTGTATTGTGTCCTTATTTGCTCACTTTGCATTTTGCCTGTTGCTTTGCACAGTGTCTTTGGTTGGGATACAATTTGGAACAATTAACATTTCTGAATTAAAGTGATTTGATTGTAATCCTGCAGGTTTTTTGTCCACGGTCAGGAAAAGGAATGATATCAATCTAAACAGTACTCCTGTGACCTGTGCTTGCTCCCATTGGGCTAGAGAGGTTTCTTCTACAGGAACAATTCTCTTCCCCTGCCCTCTTTGCCAGTTTTTGTGATACATTCTATGCCTTTGTGCCCATTGGTGACTGGCACCAGTCTGAAATGGCAGGTTGCTCAGATTTTGATATAATGCCTTTTTTTTTTTTGCATAATTCCTTCTTGCCAGTTGAGAGTCTGGGCAGCTCCCCTGCCACCCCTTGGCAGCCACAGGCCTGTGCAGTGGCTGCCTGAGCCTGCTCACAGTGGCCCCAGCAAAGGTTCTTTCAACCACATATTGGAGACTCATTTCCCTTATTTCTTCTGCATTGTGGACTAGGATGTACGTGAACCTTGCAGTGTATAATTGTGCTTCATACTGAGAACTCACTTCCAAATGAAACAGGTTTATGTGTAAAAGTTACAATGTTAGCTACATCAGAAGGTAAAAAGTTATCTAAACTTGTCTATATGTAATTCTAAAGTGAGTGAAAAGAAAAAAAAACCTACTTTATGCTGTTTCACAGGTAACAATAAAAATTTCCTTGATTTTCAGTTTACTTTGAAAGTCAGATGTAATACAGATGCTTGTTGCATAGCGGGTATGTTGGATACATAATGATGTAATTTTCTTTGTTGTGGTATACTTCATGTCATCTTAAGAATAAAAAAGGAAATCTACACAGAAAAATATATTCTAAGAGTTTTGTGTCAAACTGTGATGATATTTTTTGACAATGCTTGATTGTATGGTTTTCCACTTAGATATGTATCTGTTTTATTTAGGATGTTAGACAAGTAAGTTATGAGCAGACAACTCCAGAAATACAATTATCTGTTCACAAATGCTATGTTGTCAATGGAATGAATAAGCAAAGATGGGGATAATTTTATTTTAACACCACACAAAAATATCTGTAATTCCCACTAAGTTGTTGCGCATGTACTTTAGCATTTCCAACTGAAAGATCAGGCACTTTCCTTTTATAAGGATTGGGATTCTCTCCAGTTTAATACCAGGAACACTCTGGGAGTGAAATGTGACAGTATTCCAATAGAAAAGATGAAGTGGCAGTGGTGTGATAAGGCTGTGGTGTGCAAGTTGTTGATGTGAATGTATTAAATTAGTTTATATGCACCAGGAGAAGAGCTACTTGAGCAAGGTTACTGCCTACTAACCACTATAAATTCTCCAGTGAATGGGAGCATGCCCAGGATTTTACATGAGATTCTTTTTTGTTGTAGGATCCCCACTGCTGACTCAAGTGCGGCTTTATTCAGAGCCTTCTACTGTAAAAGCATTTTGGGGATGCTACACTAAGTGATGTGTGAGGTGGGGGATATTGCTAATAGGACCTAGAGAAATCTATCTGAATGTGATGGCTATGTTTTCGATGGTTGTGGTTTTCCCTGCACAGATCAAAATTACCTGAAGTCTATCTCCTATGCAGTAAAGAGCAGCATTTCTGAGAGGCAGGACATTGTTCTAAAAAGTTCTACTAGAATTTCAGTGTAGAATATGCTTCTGCTGTGCAGAATTAACAGTCCACTTTAATAGATTACATAGACTCTGGCTTCCTCACAGTTTTTATCTGAAGTCTCTGTACTTTTTTTTTTAGAAAGGTAATGAAACCTTGTTTGTGATCAAAGCTGCTTCCTGCACCTTTTATTTTTACGCTGGCTGATTTAAATTCACAGGTTAATGGGAGTAATGAGGATAGAACAATTCCATTCTTCAGGAAAACAGGCCATTTATTCTGAAAGAAAAAGAGACACTCAGTTATAAATACCCAATGTTTTTGTAGTATAGAATTTGGTAAGTGACAAAACAGTCTAATTGCTTCTGTTAGGGGTGGGGGGAGGCAAACGCTACCAAAACCCCAAACCAAATGTGCAAGAGAGAAGAATGTACTTACGTGCAGTGGAAAGAGATATGGTATTTCAGAAAAACAAAAAAAAAATTAAGGTCTACACTTAGGTGAGGAAAAAAAAAGTTGTAATTGCAGTTAACTTTTAGTAAACAACCCTCTTTTAATATAGATTGGTTCTACAGGTCTTGGTGAGACTGCTGGCAGTGGGCTCATGCTTTTGTTTCTCCACATTAAGCTATCACTTTAGTACCACTTGGCCATCTTCTCCACATGGGAGAACAGTCAAACATTTTGTTTGAAAACTATAAAATGACATACAAAGTTTTTCTATTCTTCAGTATGGATGTGTATGAAATGTATCGTCATGAGGCAAAAATTAGCACAGTTTCCATGTATATTTGTTAGGTTTGTCTTTCCCTGGTTTCTTCCAGCTCACAATGGAAAGTAAGAAGTGAACAGTATGATTTGAAATACTTAAGTGTGAACTTAATCCCATTAAGTTAGTTCCTTAATTCCTCAGAGTGCCTGTGAGTGCTTCAGTATATTACTTAAATGTGTTTGAGGAGATTATGAAATTTTAGGCTTCAGTGAGCATTGTAGCTTTGGAGTTACAGTGTAAAGTGCTTTATATGAAATAGTAATTTTTAAAAGAAATTTGTCAGATATTGTGCAAGTTAGGACTGTACTTTGTGCCCTTTAGTGTACCTATCATAGTTTTAATTTTGTATAAACTGTGTTGAACATGACTGCAAGAGAAGAGAATAACAGAGTCTGTGCCGACGGACTCATATTTTGATGAAATATCTGCAAAATGCTTGACTATCCTTATAATATGTGGTAATTACATCTTAATTTCTTTTTGCTATGGTCATTCCTCCTTAATAAGGAGGGAATTTTTTTTTAGCCACAACTTTGGCTTCCTTTATTATGTTTCCATCTATTTTTGTTCCTGGATTGCACCTGCTCAGTAGTTATCTAATCTTTCTTAGAAGTTTACACTCTCAAGTAAAAGCTTTGAAGTTTACACTGATTAGTGTTTTATGGCATAAGAGATATGTATAGTTCCTTCTTTTACAGTGTTAAAGCTATTATGCACCTGGTGAAAAGACAGACATTAAAGTGCAGATGACAAACCTTTAAAATATTTAGTAGATTAAAGTACTGAATTACTCCCTAATTCTTGTTCAAGGTCCTTAATTTTATAAAAAAATCTCCAGGTTGGGGTTTGAAAACAAGAGCCTTTCATTTCTAGTTACACAGTGACAGACATCAGATATTTTGCAGAAAAATAATGATAGCCATGAGAATCCACTTTTTAACTAGAACTGTATTAAAATATTGCTGATTTTGGTACTATACTGTAATATTACCTTTTTTTGACAGTGTGCCTGACCATTATTCATTCAGAAAATCAGTGGGTTTTCGTTGACAGAAAGCACTGTATTTAACAAACATATTTGCAAGGTGGATCTTGTGTAGTTTTGAACATAAAAAGTCTGTGTAAGAGAGGTTCTCTTTAAGCATCTACTTGCATGCTTGTGTACTTAGGAAATATAGGCATTTAGGTCATCTGGAACCAACAGATTTTTCCTAATATTTGAAGGCATATATACATATAAGTAATCACCTTACTAGTACATAAATTTGGTTTTGTTGTGTCCCCTTCTCTGAAGCCGAGCAATGAACTGCTTTCACGTAAAACTGAACATAAACATAAGAAAGACAAATATGCATAAAAAGATTAGAAAAATTAATATTTATTGTCATCAGACTTGAATATACTATAGAATATGCTGGAGTATAGAAAGTATGCTTTTTAAGGGTAATAATGCTGACTTTTTGGCCCTTGGACTGCTGCTACTAAAATAAGGATGTGGGAGAAAAGTAGATGTGTTTTTAGATGCAAAAAAGATCTTGAATGTATGTGAAATTAAAGGTGTAAGAAAGTTATCTCTGAAATTTTTTACAATTCCATTTATTTTAAGAGGAGCGAAGAGAATGTTCCACTGACTTCAGAGTTTAACTGATGCTGAGAATTCCTCCATATTACACTACTTTAGGTAAGATTTTCTAGGAAAAATCTGACAGGTAAACTTACCTAAGCAATGGACTTTCTCTGAGGGTAGAACACCTTTCCCTAAGTGAGGAGACAAACATACTTTGAAAAAGAATGGAATGGAGAAACTTGGCTTAGTGTTATGGGGGTTGTTTTGGTTTTGTTTGGAGGTTTTTTAATACCTATATCTGATAGTGGCAACTGGAATCTACAGTGAGGTATATTCAGTGTGCTCAGAGAGGGTGCAATTTGATCTAATCAAGGCTTGGCCTAAGAATGCAATAAATTGTCAATGCAGGACTTTTGCATTCATTTACACTAATACAGAGTGTCGCATTTCTGAGAAGTAAATCACAGTGATTTTAGTACTTTATTTTCCATCTTGTATGTAAGTAAACTGCAGGATCAACTGGGAGGTAGAATCAATCTGCTATTTATTACCTCGAAATGTGACACCCTATTTTAAGTGCCTTATTCCCTTATGATTTAGGCAGAGTAGTGCATTACGTTTAAACAATATAGAAACAAGCTTTACTTAGTGGATTTTTCACTTTGGAATTGATGGATTTACATTTGTAAAAAACTTTCAGTGCATCATTATGTTATTGCATAACATGGAGTTTCAGACCAGCTGATATAGAGAGAATGAGAAAAGTAATCCCAATTATTTTTTTCCTGTCATCTAATAGGTATTAATTATTCTATAGGGGGTTTTTTCTGGCACTATATTCAAATACATTTGAAAAACCATGTTATTGATCAGTTATTTAATTTTCTTTTTATTTTTTCTTTTTTGTCTTGAGCAGTTTGACATCTCTTAGTAGATTATTTTCCAGGAAAACTGATTTCTTGCAGGGCATAAGGCATTTTAAACTCTTTCCCCAAATGGGTCCTTGTGGTTTTATGAGAATTTTCTCCATTAATTTATGCAATTAAAAAAAAGTAAGGCTTTGGTTTTCATGGGTTTGGTTTGGGTTTTAATTATTGTAGTTTTTCATGGAGGTCATGGTATGAGAATTAACACTTTCCTCTTCTTCCAGCATAATATTCTGGGGCCATACACCTCTGTGATATCTAATAATGTTAACTTATGTCATTGAGTTTTTCATCATAACTTTAAATTGAATTTTTATGTGTTGACCTACTTTGTAAGGAATTAATTGGAAACATACAGGGAACTTATTATTATAATCACATAAAAACCTTATAGATTTAGTTCACTAAAAAGACAGTAACACTCATAATACCCCTTGACTAAAGAATTTTGACTTCTTGGTCTTATTGCACATGACTTAGTTGTAGTAAAAGTCTCTTTGATAATTTTTATATCTCTGCTCTGATTCTTCTACTAGTAAGTTCTATTTAACTTCTGTCAGCTCTTGCTTACAAAATCAATGTTATAGTTTTGAAAATATTAAACTGATGAAATTAAGGAAAGATTTTCTCATGCAAATGGAGAAGTAACCCATTTTCTGAAGATAAGCCTTTGGTCTCCAAATCAGAAAAACACTTGAACATAAACTTTTTTTTTTATTTTAGGATGTTAATGCGAAGTTTTAGTGAAGTTTTGTCAAGTCACAATAACTTTTTTTTTTGGCTATGTACTACTTAATAGAGGGCATTTAAAAAAGCCCTATTCCTGTAAATTTTAATAAAGTTCTTATGCATGCACTGTTTGCAGCTGGGATCTTGGATGCTCTCTGTTTTTGGAAAGTATTTCTTGTATTTGGACTAGAAAATTTGATGTAAGGAGGAAATATACCCACACTACCAACTTCTTTCATGTGTTTAAAACTCAGGAAATACCTGCTATATGGGAGTAATGGCTAAGGGCTAACTATTTTATTCCACGAATGAACACAACTGATAAAAATTTTAGCATAGAAGTCAAATGACTAGATAAACTATATTCAGGCACACAAAATTGTAAAGATATCTTGAATCATTACCTGGTACTTGAAACAGTTTTCTTTGACTAGCTTTTTTCCCCTTCCTGTTTTATTACAGGCATACTGTATGCTCAATAGTAAAGAGAGGGGAAAGCATATGGCCTCCTGTTTGAACTTCTGTAATTAATCCTTCCAAATACTATTTCCTTGGAAAGTTATTTTTAATTTTATTACAGTCTGTTCTTGTATTCTCCCACACAATCACTTGGGCAACATTTGTATCGATGAAAACGACATAAAGCAGCTCTTAACTAAAAAGAGACTGCTGTTTTACACAACATGTAAATGATTAAGTGATAGATTTTTATTACTGTTTGTGTGTAGAGTGCACTACAGCATTTGAGCATTAACTCTCCTCTAACTCCGCCCCAAATCTGTGCAGTCCTACAGGGTGTGTTTAAAATTTTTTGCTGTTTAAAATCATATGTTTTATTTTTTAGAAAGCTTTTTGAAGCATTAGTTATTCTCTTAGAGATATGTGATATTTTTGTGCATGTTCTGTGGATCTTTCACTCATGCAAAAAAATTTCTACACTGTGGAATTGGAAAGAAAAGCTAAATTAAGATTATAAATATAAGTGATTAAAGACAAATATCATAAAAGTTGATCAGGTTGGTCCCATCCCTGTCACTAGCTTGTATAAGACTAAAAGAGAAAACAAAAAGTCTGTGCATTCTTAAAACTTCCTTTGTTGTTTGCCTACACACAGAATTATAGATGTGTGCACTGAGAGTGGCTATTTATAAGCAAGACATTGGGTGCTCCAGCCCTGTAGGGTAACATAGGGAAGCAGCGTTGCAAATGAGATGCTACAATGATAGGGAGCAGCAAGGATTATGTTTCTGAATATCATTAAATATTTTCCAGAAGTTCATGTAAAGCAACAGGGTTGAGTTGTATGGTACTTTTTCTGTAACATAGAACAAGTAAAATAATCTTGATTACGGTTGCCTCCAGAGCGTGGAATGGTGACAATGCTTTCTAGATATTTTCTGAGATTGTCTTGAAGCGTATGTTAAGAGAAAACCTTCCCCCAATATAATCTTGAAATGCAATGGAGTTATTCTAAATTTCATGCTTTTGGAAAGCTTATAGTAAAATTCACCTTTTTAAGATATTTCAGGAAATATTTCTTATTTTGCTTCCCCTTCTCATCTAAATAAGTTTTTCATAAGATATAGGAAGGGAGCTTTCTACAGCTGTATTAGCCTGAATGCTGTTGATTTTGAAGGTGTTTGTAACTGGAAACATAATTTCAGTTAAGAGGTCTACTGACAAGAAATAAGACTGGCTAGAAACAGTGAACATAAAATGTGATTTTATTCAAGTCAGCTAAAGGGTGGCAGCAATGGTTAATTGATATCTCTTAGCAACTTAATTCCTATTTAAGAATCACAGTAAGATGACATTTTCAGGAGTGTGATCAAGATCTGTCTCTCAGGAATGTCCCGTTGCTTTTGTTCCTCAAAACTGAAATTGCTGTGTTGTATCAGAGAGGACAACACAGGCTTGATTTAAGTAGGCACAGTTCTCATTAATTCAGGTGGAGTATTAGGTCAGCAGCTCTGCAAAACCAGGATTAGATAGTGCCATGTCTGCAAATTCGGTTGCTGTTTTTCTTCAAAGATACACTTTTCAATTCTGTCACATATAAACACTGGGTTTAAATGGAGCATTTCATGGTAAATGAAGTCATGCTTTTGCTGAATAGCAACACTTCTTCATAGCCTACATATATGAATTATACATGTGAAATGGAGCTGTCTAAATGTCAACTTTAAACTCAGGTGCTTAAATAATATTAGTTCACACAGTTTTAATTAAAATTGATTGTATTGTAAATAGTTTTAGGAAATTATTAAAATTGGCGGGTTTTGTGAGCTAGCAAAGAAATTTCTTTTCCTTAGTAATGGGGGAAAAAAATCATACTTTTAGCTTTACTTTTGCCTCTTGTTTCAAAAGATTGTGTTGTTCTTGCAAAAGTCTGGTACATCTCTGCTGGTCTAGAAAACTTTACAGTATTTCCAAGCAGTATTCCATTTATTTAGGACACACAGACATCTCCAGTTACCATACTGGGAACCGCGTCATCCCTATCAAAACAGATGATGTTACGCTCATAGTCTAACCAGAAGGTGATATCAAAGTTGCTTCTGGAATTGGCAGGCAATAGTAAGGCCTTGTTAATGTTCAAATCTATCTAAAATGGTTTAATTTTCATTCCATTTGATTAATATTACTTTAAAATGGGAGTCATTATACAGCTGTATTTTAGATTCATGGTAAATTTGATTGTCCAACAATAAGGTACATCTTAATGCCCCAAGTGAGGTGATCTGAAGGGCACTGGTGTACAAATGTTCAGGGTCTTACAGATTATCAACTACTTGATCTCTTAGCCAGATAAAGCTTTGGTATTTCTCTGCACTGTTAAAAATAAGTGAGTCTCAAAGTTTTAAAGAATGCAGCCTGTAACTGTGGACTTCAGTACTGTGGTGTGGCTGTGGACACTTAAACTGTAAAAAAACTCAAAAGGCAGATAGATGTATATGCAGAAGAAAAAACACTCCCTCATCAAGGAGTACTGATGGACTAAAGTTGATTTTGAAGATTACTGGAGTTTAAGAAATGTATCATTTTATGCTTTCCAAGGGGCAGTCCTCTGTTTTCTGCTCGTAACTGTTGCAGAAGAGTAATTTTGTGGGGGGCAATTTCTATGAAGCAGCTGATTTGCTTGCATCAAAACACAAACCAAAAAACCTGCAGCTTTTAGCTTATGTAGGATCAGGGCTTTTGAGTTACCTGCTTGTCCTTCAGTGAAATAAATTATGTACAGAAAACTAGGAGTGTTTCTTAGCATAAGCATTCCCTCTGTGTTTGAACTGCAGGTGGATAAATATTCTTCAACTCTGAGGCCTGACCCCCAAACTGTAGTTTAATAACTATAGCTTTAGTAAATTCTGTCACAGTGATCTCTCTAGACTGCTGTGTCACAGAAGCAAGTCTAGTGTTTCCTTAGTGTCTGTCCTTCAGGATACCTTTGCCACTGCTCTCCATTACACTTGTTGCTCAAAACCCTTTCTTTTCTCTTGTGCTTGAATTCAGTTTAACTTGCACCTAATTTTCACAATGCAAGAGAAAGGAAGAAAGAGTTTTTGTACATGACTTGCAATTTGATACAGAAATTAAATGAAGGGAAATAAGTCTTTAGATTCAAGTCTTAAGAAACTGTCTGCGCCCTTGCTAACGTTCACCAAGATTTTTGTCTAACACCAGGAACAGAAAGAAGCACTGCATAACTTTTCATGGATTCATGTTTGGCTTGTGCTCTCATAAATTTTATCTGCCTGCAAAATAATTGATGAATCTGGCTGTAGTTACAAGCAGTGGGAGGCTTTACCTTTAGCAGGTGAGTCATTACAACATAACATTCCATTTTAATGGTGTTATGCAAAACCTTTTTTGATGTTTTCTTATGATATATGGTTTGTGCAGAATTTATGAAAGAAGCAATTAAGTGGGTGGTGCCTGTGAATCAGGTTTATATTTAAAAGTATGCACATTTACTGGAGTAGTGCTGTTATTGAGCACTCCCACCTCTAAGACCTTAACATAGATATTCTTTTACCCGTTAATAGTTCTTTGCCCTTTTTTTCTCCTAGTAAACTGTTCTTTTCCTGTTATAAGCTAGCAGAGTTAAACACTGAATTCACCTTTCAGCCAGACGCAATGTTGCAGGATGACACTTCTTTACCCCTCTTAATATTGATTCTTTAATATGCTTAGGTTAAATTGAACTGATTATAGGAAGCTGGTGGGTGCTCATTGGTGAGATATTTTAGTAGTAAAACAGCTTCAGGGTTTTGTAAGCTAACAGCCTTACAGGAGATAAGACATAGGTATATATTGAATGAAAAAATGTAATCCTGATTAGAGCTTTCTGGAGACAAAGGATTCATGAGACTGTGTGGGGAGGTTGTTGTTTTGCTTTTAAAATGCTTTCTCAGCCTACCTAATGCAGTTTGTGTTCTCCTGTAGTGGAAGACTGTTTTCTGTAAATTGTGGGTTGTACTATGCCATCTCGAGCTGAGCTGTCAACTGTCTGATGTAGAACCTTGTTTTCGTTCAGGAAATAGGGCTCAACTTTTTCCGTAAAAATGGCCATCATTGTTTGAAGAGCACAATATATTTCTTAATTTATTCTAAAATATGTAGTTATAATTTGTAGCTCTAGTCTGCTGTGCAGTTGGAAAATTTGCATTATTAAGTAAAACATTCCAGTTAAAATAAGATTTGCTCATAAATGATTCATTTGGCAGTTATTAAATCACATTCTAACTCTCACCTGCCATAAGGAGTTTATCAGAGTACTTTAATGGCATGGCAAACAGCTGGCTGTCTATTAGCCCTTTAAAGTTGGAAAGCCACTGGCTAGTTTACTATGTTAGATTTGTTCTTTATAGGGAGTTATTTTACAAGCTGGATGGTGTTGGAAAGCATTTTTTTTATTTTTGTTTATGAATACTTTATTTCTGTGATAAATGATAAATGAGGTTTGCATACCAGGAAAAGTTTTAATACCATATAACTAGTGAAGTGGCAGTTAGATGGACAAGGACACTTCAGAATGAATGTGCCATTTGCTCTTGCTTTTAACAAACTCCAAATCTGCTTGCCCATCCAGAGTTAAGAAATGCGTCTTTCCCTGGGAGCTCTGCACAGAATGGGAAGATGACTTTGATACCATCAGATGTGAATTCCCTCAGAACTATGCTTTGCCTCTGTTTAGTCTGGAGAATAAATTGCATAGTCATGCCTACACTATCACTGTGTCTTTTCTGGTTTGGTTTTTATTTGTTTGTTTGTTGGTTGCTTTTTGGGTTTTTTACATATGTCTGAGTACAAACAATGCCAACAGCAGTTTTGAGAAGTATGTGGAGCACGTGCACTCGTGTCTCTGTATGTAGATGGTCCTGTGATGAGACATTAACTTTGCCACTGAAGTGAAGAGGAAAATAACTGTCAAAAAAAGGAGTCTGTAGCTGAATAATGCACTATATTTTGATTGTAGTTGTTCCTTGTCTGGGTAAAAGAGAGAAGGAGCACATAATGTGAATGTTGGTTCCTATTAGTACCAAGGTTGATTATATGGCTAAATACAGCAAATATGTAGAGTATTTCATAAAGGCTTCAGCTCTTGCTTGGCTTGTAACTCAATGGTTTCTCTTTTTATAAATAACATCTGTTTTTATTATGGGAATGCCAGAAAATTTGTGGGTATGTGGTTGCCACCAAGGCAGTACACAGAGCCCTGGTACTGTAACTGTATCGGTTAAAATTTTGCAAGTGTTTAAGAAATGGAGTTTACCTCATTGTAGTTTACAGGTAACTTGTGTTGGTCTGCAATTCAAAATATACTATAAATAAGAGCTTTAGCTTATATATTAATTTAATGCCTCATGTAGATCTATGCATGTGATTTGCATTGTCAGTGCCTTGGGCCCAACAGAGTCCCTAAAGACATTGCTCAGGCTCTGCAGGGATGTGCTACCTGCAGGGATCTAGATTAAAAAGTAGATTCCAAAAAGGCTGAACAAAATAGATGCTTGATACAGTTGAAATAGTTCATAGGTAATACAGATTTTTAAGAGTTAGAGAAATACAGATGTTTATGTTTGCATTCCTGAGACAATTCTTCAATGCTGCTCTGAACTGAGAATTTTTCAGAGCAACAGGAGGGCTGTGTATGACCAACCCTTAACTTTTCTTTCTTGATGAAATTCTTTGATATCAGGAAGAATGCATTCCTGCCTCTTTCTGTCCCTCTCTACTGATACTGTACTTCATTCCATTCTGGATTTTTATTTTTTTTTAATTTTTTTTCTTGTCAGACACCTTTTTTTTTTTTTTTCATTTTTGCCTTTTGAATTCATTCTTTTACTTTTTGTTATATGCTTGAGGGGGAAAACTTGATCTGAATTCTATAATTCTGTTAGATAAGCAGACAGTCAAAATTACACACCTGCATGGCAAGGCTTTGGCTTTCAACTATGAGTTAGATATAAATAACATGAATTCAGTAAACAATTGAGATAGATTATGAGATCCTGTCTTTTTAATCATGATCTTTTCCAGATGTAATCCTTAGATAAGATTCACACTTCCGTGACTCGACCATTGATAAGATAATAAGGCGAATTACACTCAAAGGGCCTACCAATGTCACTTAAATCAGTCACTTGTTTTTAGCATAAGCTCTGTGGAAACAGAAGCAGAAGGACTCTTATGTAAGACTCATTACTAAACATGGTATTTAGTTATACATGAGACACATTCGGGGAAAATCTCAGGTGACAAAGGAAGATGCCTCAGAGCATTAATCCCAATATAGTAACTTGCCATATACTGACAAATATATCCAAGCTTAAGTAATTAAATCTTTTTTTGAAAGCACACTATGATAAGAAGTAAGTGTCCTGAGCAGATTAAATTTCTTTTTTCCTCTCACATACTGCAGTTCAGCAGTGATTGTTTGGAAGCCAGTCTTTCTTTCCCACTTCTGCTGCTTTATTTTTTTTTTCTTTTAAGACCACAGGGAATTGCTTGAACACTTATATTAGTCTGAGTATAAAAAAATAGACACTAAATTCTCTGGTCACTTAAATGCAAATTTATCACTCTCCATTATTTGTATGCCACATTGTCACTATTATTTAATCTTGTTATCTTGTTTTCCTTTTAGTATATCCAGCTTCTTCAGATTAACATTCTAAATATACCTTTATTTAAAACAATAGTGTCCTGTCCCTTATATCCAAAATCATTAGCTCAGCAAAATTATAACTGAAATTTTTTAATGTCTCTGTCTCACCAGTGGAATAATCCCATCAATATTTGTATTTAGAAGATTACTGAGAGTAGTTTAACAGTCAGGAACTTGTTCCATTCCTTCCAATTCATTTTGACTGACTCTTGAATAAGTCAAAAGATCGAGGCCAGATCAGTGTCAGAGTAGCTCTGATGTGTTGTGTCTATCTGTGTTCATGCATTTATTACAGGACAGACTCTGAGTTGAGCCAAGCAGCCTCTGGAGAATTCTTGTTACATTGACTGTGTGAGAAGGAGAGTTAGCTACAGGATTGTGGGGAATTTTTTTTTCCTCCTGTACTTCTGTGTAATGGCTTCTCTTCTGCCTGAAAAAGTAGTTGCTTCTATTTTTAAGAGGTGCTTAAGGGCAAAACTCTGATCACTCAGACACATTTGTGTTCAATTTATTGTTCCTTACTCTCCGTATTCTGCATTACATAGGTGAAGGTATGAAAGGCAGCAATTCTGTGTTGCTGAAAGAAACCTAATTTTTTAACATAGTCATTGACACCTCTATGATGAAATAGTCAATAGCTAAGATGACATTCCTGTTTTGAAGATTGTGAAATAATTGCTGGAAGAACTGATGTTTAAATATTCTTAAATGTGAGTTTTTCTCAGTCTTAACAAAGGAATGGGAAATGACAATGTTTTAGCACAAGCCTCCACTTAACGTGTAAGTTGAAATGTAAGTTTAATGAAGAGCTGTAAATGGAGGACTGTTTTTTCCTTGTAAGTGGTGTATCACATCCTACCAGTTGCACCTGCTTAATTTACTTCAAGGTGGATACCAGGTGAAGTGGAGCACAATCGAAACTGGGGTGGGCAGAAGGGGTTGGTGTTACAAAATGTGTGTAATAGGCTGTTTTATGAAGGTGCATAACCTGGTTCATAAAATTTTCAAGCTCTTTTGTTATTTCTACAGATGAATAAATATTAAAACTGTTATCTGATACAAGTAACATTACACTTGTCATTGTTTCCAACTGTTTGACTACATTAGCTCTAGACAAAACTGAAAGAAAAGCTTTAATTTGTGCATTGAAGGTCATGCTTCTTTCAGACCTTACATGTATGATGCTATATAATATATTGATAATGGCTATACCTAATACAGCAAATGAAATTCCACTTACACTTGAGGGATTTCGTGTCTAAATTGTAATTTTAACAGGTTATTTCTGTAGCTTTCCCTGAACAAGACAGCTACTGGAGACTGTGGAGTCTTCATCCCTGGAGATATTCAAAAGCAGCCTAGAGATGGTCCTGGGCAACCAGCTCTGTCTGCTCCTGCTTGCAACAGGGGAGTTGGCCCACGTGACCTCCAGAGGTCCCTTCCCAACTCAGCCATTTCATGATTCTGTCATTTACCCTGAAAGTTAGTTAGATGGAGCCAGAGTATACAACTATAACTGCTGGATAGAGGTACACAGCTGTTTACACTATAGATCTATTGTTTGTGGGCTCTGGGGGGGAAGCAGTGTTTGGTGGCATAAAGAAGCATATAAAAGGCAGTACTGCAGTTGATCCTCAATACAATTCAATGTTTTGATACTACTAGGAGTTTGTCCTACTGACAAGTAGGAGAAAATATCACAGATGAAGACATTGGCTTTTAAAGATGGAATGGCATGATTAGAGCTCTTACAGGTAAGAGATCAAAAATAGCCCCAGTTGAAGATGCTCCACTGGATGCATGAAACTGTTTTTCTTCAAGTTTAATAGCATGGAACCTAGATCACCAAAAAAGAACTCAATCCAAACTAGAAGTAGTGTATTGTTATGTTTAGAAGCAGGACACTGGACAGGGCCTATGTTAAAAACAAAATCACAACTGTTCTGGTATGTTTAATGTTATTTTCAAATACACAAACACTTTCTTGATTTTAAGCAAGTACTTTACTAGTGTGAAATAGAGAAATAAATGTCTAATTGAATTAATGTAGGCACTGTCTCAATGATACAGCCATTGTGATTAATGAAGATTAATTTACTTCAGAATGAATATCCTATATAATGGCTTCCTCTTTTGTCAAAGATGAAAAATATTCATTATTTCACATTTAGTAGAGTAATATACTGAAAAAAGTACTTGAAAGTGCAAATTACCATTTGTTATATGTATTTTTGCTGCTTGGTTTAGGGAGTAGCTTTAAATGCCTTTCTGCACAGCCTGCTATGGTTCTAGGTATGCAAGACTGAATAAGCTACTACTCAAATTGTGCCATTGTAACTGAGTGAAGTGACTGATGAAATGGGAGGCATGTTGGCTTCATCTCTTCCTGTTTGTGAACACAAATGTATGCTCTTGTCAGAAAACTCTGCTCGCTTTTGGGGAGGCAGCCAACAATGACTTGCTTTAGCAAAAAGAGCTGTTCTACCAATATGGAATGTTTTGGAAGTGTATTAACAGTTAGAATGAGATGTTCAGAAATGAATGAGAAGACTGATCTATGTTTTATGTGTAACACAAATTATAGGAAATGGACAAAAGTTGTTTGCATTAGTGTATTGTGCTATGAAAGTATCTGAAAAAAATTTTGTATAAAATACATTTCTGTCAAATCAAAAGTAGCAAATATTTATAAAAAGAATTTTATAAACATTTTCCTTTTAAAGTTTAATTTGTCATTGTAGTTTATCACATACAGTAAGAATCCTTCTGTGAGTCTTATAAACCTTTTAGTCAATTATATTAACCATTAATTAAGAAAATCCAGCAGATCATTACACTAAGTAGAAAATACTGAACATTTATTCTGTGTATTGATAATCACTTATAAACATTTTGAGATGTTTTTGAAGAGGCAGTCACACTACCCGATTCAGTACTTATGTCATAGCTTTTTTATTTGTCTTTTCTCACTATTAACAGGTGCAAAAGGGAAGGTTATGTTTGATAACATGACCCGCTTCCCACTCTTGCACAACAGTACTCTGTAGAATTTCCCAAGAAAAATCAGTCAATCTATTACTGAGTTTGACATACTACATTGAAGAAATCATGAACATGTTAAGAAGCTTAAAGATTTAGAGCCAGTATCTCGAAATCCTTTGTTTGGAATGTAAGATTTCTTAATCAAATATGAAGTTGTTATTTGCAATTAAATAGATTTAGATTGCTGGCTGCTGAAAAGCCAGCAAAGGAAAACAATTTGAATATCAATTTTAACTTCCTGGGTTTGCAAAAGGTGATAAAGCAGTACCTGTTCTTCCCACTAGTTTCAGCAAGAATAAGCAATTATGCTTATGTGTATCCTTATATACCTTAATATTCTGCATTAAGAATATTATTAAATCCATTCATCCTCTTAGTGATTCAATAATCTGGATAATCATTTTAAATTTAATCTTTCCTGTCATAAAGAGATGTCTAGATTTTCCAGATAATATCAGTATACAAGTTTTCCTTTCATAAACTGATACAAGATGAAAAGGGAGATTTATGTTGATCTTGTATAACCAAAAGGATTATTTAGGGGGGGGAAAAAATAAAGAAAAAAATCACCTTGGAAAATAAGGAGGACTTAGTGCTGGATATTTGTAGCATTCTTTTCCTTTTCTCCTACCCATACTCTGCTGTATGTTACCATATGCAGCTTGAGTTTTTGAGCTGAAATGAAGAACTAATTATTTTTCCCTAAATATTCCATTTTATTATATGATTTATTTTAAAGGAGTAACTAGGGTTTATTTCTTATGTTGAATTTTAATGGATGAAATTACTTCCACCTGAAATATGATTTTTTTGTTTGTCTTTAACTGAAAGGATTGTCCAGAATGTGCCTACTGTATCTTGTAGCCTACAGATTTCTCAGTTTGATCACATTCATGAATTAGAAATACTAATAAGAGATGACATATTATTCTTAGCAGTTTCTGTTGCAGTTCTATGATACCAGAAGTTATAAATGTTTGAAAATTGCTGGGGGAAAAAAGAATCTAACAAGGATTAGAATATGATAAATTCTCTTGTCTTAGTTAATATAATCTATATTAGGAACACATACATGGCTTAAATTGTTCTGTATGAATTCATCTCTCTGTGGTATTGGGAAGCCTGGCCTTATTTTGAGTTAACATGATTTCTGAGCACTTCTGTAAGTATTCAGCAATGAAGGAACTATTTTACTTACAGAACATTAGAAAATAATCTCCATTTTCTTCTGGGAAAAGGCCTGGAGTAGGAAAAAAGCAGTAATGTGAGAAAGAGTATTGGACCAGTGTAGGTGAAATGCTGATAAATGCAGAGAAATGATATGAACTGGACCAGGTTCAGCCTGTAGGTCCAATTCTTGAGTGTGAGGGAGCTGCATGAGCATGAAAGTGAGCACAAGGTAAAAAGTAAGAGTGTACTCTCTCCACAAGTCCCAGAGTAGTGGGTGTTGCTCAGAGTGGGCTGTTTAGGGACAAGACACAGGAGTGAAGCCAATAGCAGTGGAAAAGGTTCACTGAATTCAGTGGTGTGAGAATTCAGTAAACTATTACTGCATTATATTTTAAAAATATTTGGTTAGGAAGATCATTGGTTAAAATTGCAACTGTACAAAGATATAAAAGCAGAAGTGAAAGCTACTTTGTGCTTTTACCTGTCCTTTAACCATGGTTATGAATGGAGAAACTTCTTTCCTGGTTCTGGACTTCAGGACTACAACCAAACCTGGGTTGGATTGGTTTCCTCCAAGAAACAGTGCTGCTGGAAAAAAAGCTTTAATTTTAGATTTCTCTTATCATGTTGATCTCAGAGTATCTCCTCAGAAGATCAAAATGCACATTGACTTTTTGATGGCCTCATTCTTGAGGCATGGTGTCTGTCATTTTAGGGTGAATCTTACTTTTGCCTGTCTGCTGCACAAGCTGTGGTTGTCTTTTTTAAAGTATGTCTTTTTTATTAAAAAGATAAAAAGCTCAGATGAGATAGTGGTTATTTCATATGTAATTAGAGAAGGGATGAAGTGCCTGTGCTTTTATCTTGAAAAAATTTGGCAGATAAATTTTGGGTTTTCAGTTCTTCTGCAGATGCCATAAAATCCAGAGCTCAGTTAAGAGTTCATGTTACTTTATGCAGAAAATATCTTCCCTTCTTTCTCTGAAGAGTTAGTTGAGAACAGATTTTGTGTGAACAACTTATCAATCAAAGAGTTGCTTCCTTTTTAATCCAAAGCCAGGAATATATTGTTGATAAGGAAAATGTTATCCAAATTAAAAAAAATAAAATAAAAATTTCTAATTAAATTATGGTTGAAGCAGAGAATAATACCAAGAAAATATTTGGAAGGCATGAAGAGAATGTTCATAGTTTCAGAATTGGGGGAGGGAGAATAGAAAGAATGAAGAAGTGAAAGTGAAGTTACCTCAAAAAAGGCAAAAGTCCTTTCTGTACTAATTGTGTTTCAGTATTGAGGAGATGGAATTTTGTGACTCTCTGTTGACTTCCACTATTAGGAGAAAGGGAGCCAGGGATTTTTTTTAATAGAGACTCTTCTGTAAAGAAAGAGGGAAACAATAGCCAGCTGTCACAACAAGCTGATATATACCTTTGATCAGCCAAATGAATGTTGCAGGCATTTCTTATAGAAAGGAGATTGCTTATCGATCTATATCAAAATATGCATGCTAATCCCAGGCAGCAGAGAGTATTTTCAAGTGGAGTTAATAATCTGATTGCTGTCCTGTCTGGTGCAATTCACTGAACTCGAAGCTCTAATCAGTCTGGGGTCTTGCAGTCAAATGTATTTTGCTGCTTAAATTTGGATTTGTGACATTGATTGAGGAGTCCTTGTAAAGGTGTTGACAAATCAAATTGTTTGTTGCAGTAGTGTTTTGCTAGAGATCAAGTCCAAAGTAATAAGCAGTGAATTTGTTCATTACTAGTAGGGTGAAAGGAATGATAAAATTCACCTGCATCATTATTGCAGACGCAGCATCAATAAAAGATATGTTTTGAGTGAAGAAAATGAACTAGTATTTGTGGCTGAATGTGATGAGTGATGAAAACTAAAATACAACATTGTAATTCAAGAGTTACTTAAAATAGCTTGGAGAAAAATAATATTTAAAAAATCTTTAGAAAATAAGGAGAAGAGATAAGGAAAAAGAAAATTTTGAAACAGTGTTTGGGATTTAAATTAGTTTCTTGGATTAAACAATGTCAGAGAAAATATACAATTTGCAATACAAGTGTTGAATCTCTCATATTCAGGTAGTGTAGCTATTCTTCATGCATGTTAGTTATGATTTAGTTAAAATACAGATACAATATTGCTTATTTCAGGACAATTTTCAGATAAGAATTTATCAGGTCAGGCAATGTTGGGTTTAAGGGGAGGTTTAAGGTTCTCCAATCCAGTTAATACAAAATATGGTCAAATGAATATTTGCAACTTGACCAAAGTTATCTTTTAGCATTAATTCAATCATAAAACAGTCTGTTTACACAGATGATTAATGATTCAGTGTACACACTGAAATTTGTGCAGTGTTCATTCAAAATGTAAGATTTTACATGACATGCCAAAATGATTTGTAGCAAAGAATAACAAACAAGCTTTTTGCTACGTTAAGTGGGATTCTCAAATAATATATAATTCATTTAATTGATACAGTATTAATCTTGCTTTGTTGTTTGATTAGTTTCTTCAACAGTTTCTTCAAGAAACATGTTTGCCAAAAATATCATTCCTGTGGCTATCACATTTTCTTGTAAAAACTTGCATTTCCTTCAAAGAAGGGAAACCATTTAAGTTTCCCACCTCCCATGTGTATGTGGTACATACCAGGTTCCTTTGGTTACTTTGATGCATATTTTTGAGTTATGTGAATTAGTTTACATGTGACTCTTATTTCTGTGTTCTGCATTAAGCATCAAACAAGTGAATTTAGTGAACACAATTATATTATTGTAGCATCAGAACTCAGGAGTATGGGAACAGCTTCATGTTTTCTGTATTTCTCTCAGCCCATTGTAACATCTCATGCAGAAAACCGAGTTTGCACTTTTCTGCTTAGGTCATTGCACAAAGAATACTCAACCAAATATTTTTCTAGCAGTGTCCTTTTTGTCTTGAAACTTTGTCTGAGAAGGATTTAAGGTGTTTGGTCAGGTGATGGAATCTGGAGCAACCCAAACCCAGAGCTGTGTTCCAATGGGTGGCAGACCCAGGCATGGTGCCCCAGCTCTCCCTGGACACACCCTCAGGTGCCCCAACTTGCCGTGGGTGTGTGGGTTCCTTGTGTGCAGCAGGTCTCTGTCATAGTGAGTTATAACAGATACATCATGTGCAACAGTCTTACTGGGATTATGTATTTCTGTCCAGCACAGCGTAGGCAACAGAACACCAATGCTTTTTTTTTTTCAGTGAAACAAAATATTTATAAAGCTTAGTGAAATGGTTAATTTTACCAATTGAGAGAGAGGGAAAAAGATAGATTTTACTAAGAAAAAATGTGGTTTAAAATTTTTAAGAAGAATTTCAACTAGTTTTTAAAATTCTTGCCTTGACACTAGAATTAAAGATGGTCATATAAGCATTCATGAAGGAATTCAGTGAGGCTTGCTAAAAATCTCTGATGGGAGTTTATTTCATGTGATATCATCAACATAAAATCTTCTTTTTAATTCTGATTTTAAGAGACATGCTGGAACTACTGCTGTACAGAAAACTCTGGCATGATTGGAGTGTTAAGGTAGATCCACATTCTGCAAAGGGGAAAAAAGATGTCAAAACATTGTCTTTAATAGTGTTTGTATACACTAAAATAAAAGCTAACATTTTGATAAATTGAAGGACTTGAGCTTTAGATTTGCTGGAAACCAAGCTCAAAGTTTGCTTTTCTAGAGCAAAAGTCTCTTATTGCAGATTGGATTGAAAAGGTGTTAAACACTGCTCACCTCTGAACCAGCTCCTTGGTGCATCAGCCTGACTCTGACATGAGCCTCTTTGGATAAACAGGTTGTCAAAATATCCTCCAAATAGTCATGCTATGAGTAAAATAAAAAATAATAGATTTAGCATGTTTCAGCTTATTTTAATTAAATTATTTCATCCACATGTTTGTTAGCTGTCCAGTAGGCCATCCGCTGACTTGAAATGGTTAGTCACAAAAATAGACTGGGCTAAGTGAGTGTTCTTGGGAACTCTCACGGTTTCTGAGGAACCATAGGGTTAAAGAGATTGGAAGTGACCTCCAAGCTCTCTATTCTAAATTTCTGCTTTCAGGAATGAGCTAAGGATCTGGCCAGTTTACTGCAGCCTTTGTCCTGGGAGCCCTAAACTTCCCAGGATGGAGGCAGCACAGCCTGTCTGGGCAATGTCCTCATGGGAGCAATGGCTCCTCCTGTTGGGTCAGAGCCTCTGCTGTTGGAGTTCCCTGCCCTTTGTTCTCCCACCACTGCTGGCTCAGGGCCTGCTTTGGAATCTCAGCAACCCGCAGTGTCCTGTCACTGTCAGGTGGGTTATTGCATGAAGCAGACTGTGCCAGCAGGGGGGTGGCACAGGACTGGCAGCAGGTGTGGGATTCTTTTCAAGGAAAGGGACAGTCATGTATAAGGATCTCCAGGTGAGGGAGACCAGGGAGATGTACTTGGCTGTGGTTATTGGAGAATTCTGGCACCTGGCTCATATGGCTCCCTTGCTTGGTCAGGAAGATTTGCTATCCTAACCCCAGAGGCTATCCAAGTTCTCAATTGCCTCTTTTTATTCTGTGAAAACAGTGTCCTTGGAAGGAAATACCCTAATTTTTTTTCTGCTCCAAAACAAAAGATCATGTTAGAAAATGTCATTCTAAACAGCCAAAATACAAAATACCAGAGGTAGCCATGGATTCCTTTTCTCGCATTTTCTAATCCTTCCAGTAATAGGACTTTGAGTCCTTTTTATATTTGGGGTTTCCTCCTACTGTGTATTGATTTAACAACTAGCCAAATGTTATTAAACATTTTTCCTTTTGGAATATGATTATGTTCTCAGTTTGATAGACTGACCTTTTTCTTTTTTCCTCTTGACATGCATGTAATTCATCCCATCAAATATATTTCTTGTGATGTTTTGCTTTTCTTTCTGTTCCCCCTTTTAATTTCAGTGTCTAGGGCCCCCTTCTGTTTTGGAGAAAGGCAGTGAAATGCCTAAGACTGTGCAGTCTGAAAGCACTTTTTTTCCTTATAGTGGTGACTTCTTTCCTTTGTAGTTGAAATGTTTCTCTTTTCTTACAAGAAGGTCTCCTAGATTCAGTGACATGGATAATTTTCCTTTCTTTTTGTATCCTCAAGTAGTCCCTCACTCTCCCACCCACATACCCCTTGGGTTTTTTTGTGGAGTTCTGTGTCTGAGAACCGTCCCGCATCCCACACAATCCTTTATGAAAAACAAAAAATGTAAACTATATAACCCTTCCAGAACATGTTTCGAAACCACAGCAGCCATCTGGTTTTCCAGAAGGCCTGCTGTTCTTTTCATGTTTGGAGGAATAGTTTGATAACAAACTTGTCTAATAAATATAGAGCTGAAAGACAACAAATAAGTGTTTGCCATCTCCTGACATTTTTGATGTTTTCCTAATTTAGAGCATTAAAAACTGTTAAAACAGATGGAGTTTAATATATTCTCCTGTACAAACACATGGCTGAAGTTGTGTACAATATCAGCATGTTGGATTGTGCATACTCTATCAGATTTCACTTCATCCATTCATTCTACAAGAACAAGGTTTAACTACTAGCAAGTGGTTTTTGGTAATCTGTTAACCACCATAAACAAAGTTGAGTTTGCATGCAGTGTGGCATAATCATTAATCATCTGTGTAAACAGACTGTTTTATGATTGAATTAATGCTAGAAGATAACTTTGGTCAAGATCCAAACATTCATTTGACCATATTTTGTATCAACTGGATTGTAGGACCTTAAACCTCCCTTAAACCCAACATTGCCTGACCTGATTAAAATCTTGTCTGAAAATTGTCTTGAAATAAGCAATAGTGTATTGTTTTGAAAGCCCATATCCCCTTACTGGGAAGCAGGAATATGTTAAGGGAAGTGGCCAGTTGACATAAATAATTTGGTGCAGGTTCCATGTGTGCCTGTGTTCCTTGCCATTCTTTTCAGCCTTGACTCATTGAATGCATAGCTTTCTTAGCAACTCATAAAATGTTGGAATTTACTGGTCTGAGGTTGCTGTCAGAGATAAAGGGAAAGGAGTAAATGTTAGGGTAAAATTCAAACAAATCATCTATCCAGTCATTAATATAAAATTCACCTATATTTTCATGGAAAGTTCCACTCATATTATACTGTGACTCATAATGTCAGAGAGCTATAAAGATATTCAATAGTTCTGAGCAAACTTTGAAATCAGCAGTGGAACTTGAGAAAGTGTCTATGCCACCCTACTGCAATTCATGTTAAAACATGGAGTAGATGCTCTTCTCATTTGAAAATACTGGTGTGTAAAGTCATACCATAGTTTTATATTTGTTTAGGGAAAAAAAGAATTAAATTACTGAATCTTGAATTGACTCCATTTTTTAGTTTTACAGTGGTAGAACTTCTGTAATGACTGCTACTTTCCAGAAGGTGATCTGTTAAATTCTGTAAATATGAGAGAAATTTTCCTTCTTGTGGTGAAGGGGCCAGAAAATACTGACTCTGATCCAGCAAGATACTTAAACCACCTGTTAAACTGCTTATATGTTTAATGTTAATGAAATACTGAACAAGTTTGTGATTGGAGCAGTCAACATCTATTGAAATCATCATCAGATTTGTGTAGTCTGCAATAACAATCTAGTCTGATTTTTCAGAAAGATGTGTTCTGGATCTGCTTTGCAAAAATTGGGACTGTATAAAATGGCTGTTAACAGCCAGATTTATTTTGCTTAAAAATGAGGTTTTCAAACAATTGCTATCTTAATTTTAGCAGTTTGACTCCTTTGTGTGCTAACAAAAAGAAATACGCAAATCAGCTACCACTTTGCTTTCCAGCAAAATATATTTCTGTGCAAACACTTGACTTTATAATGTACTTCTCAGTTCTGTCTTGTGATTAGAAGTTAAATCTGCATTTCTCTTTGACTTAACTGTTGGATTGAGTGAGGTTGTTCATACTTGTTTTCCTTTTAATCTAGTTCTGTCCATCTAGATGTGCACTTACTGTATGTTACACTTGTGAAGCTTGTTTAATTTGCAGCAAGAAAAGTTTATCTCTCTATATAATTGCTTCCTTTCTTCCAGTATTCTGATAAATCAGTATGTACAGATATTACTTTGTTACTTAGATGATGTTTAGAGAACGGTAAGAATTTTGCCTGTATAGTCTAAAGAATCAGAGTTCATGGAACTTTTGTTATTCCTGATCTAAAGCTGGTTAAGTGGAATAACTTTTGAATGCACCAAAATGTCTTTCAGAAAGAAAATACTGAGGATTGTACTTGCAAGTTTCTTTTCTGAACTATTTTACTGTTAAGGCTTCTCTGGAAATACTGATTTAAGGAAAATTCTTATGTAAGTGTTACTAAATCTTAACTATAAAACAATTCCACAGAAACTGCATTTTATGGGTATGAAGATAGCTTTTTTTTTAATCAAAATTTTATCCACCATTCATGCAAACAGTGGGCATCTCATGTAGTTTGCCATGTCAGTCAGGAGTATTTCAGGACTGCCATAGTCTCTGCCAATGAGTTTCCCACTGTGGGAGGTTGGACAGGGACTTTCCATCTGACACATTTGATCTTCTTACACATCTTGCTCAATTGTGGCTACATTATGATGGACACAATTGAAATCTGCAAAGTGAAAGATGCTTCATTTTTGAATGCAAACTTTGCAGAACAATTTATTCAAGAGGTAGTTCACATTGGAATTTAATTTGCCTGTGATATTGGTTATCTAGTTATGCTTATGTGTGATTTCAGCAGACTTGTCACTTCTAAGAACTTGTCCCTCAGCCTGTACCCGGACAAAATTCCAGGTGGGATCAAAAGGAATCTTTTCAGGACTGCAAGTTTTGAGATCTTAAATAACTTTGTTTTCTCTCTTCTGTTGTACTCTGTAAAGAAAAAACACAACAAACAAAATAAAACAAATTCATTAAAAACCTGCCCAAATCTACAAATAAGCACATATTTAAATCAGCCATTAGGGCTGAAATATGTCAAGTTGAAAATATGTCGAGTTTTACTTTGCCTTCTAACCTTAAATGTAGCATTAAACTTTAAATGTGACCCAACTGGATACCTGATTATATTCAGGTATGGGAAACTATGAATTTGTATTAAATTTCAGATTCTGAATGTTTGGGAGCTGGTAATTCTTTCTTCAGGTGTTATCATGATGGGGAGGAATTAAATTTTCTTATGTGGCTTTTTTTCTCTTGTGTTTTAAAGTATTGTCAAGTGTGCAGTTCAGTGGGTGCTTAAAGTTATGCCATGGGTAGAGGCTTTGTTAGGTCTGTGTTCACCATGTTTATACTGAATATAACTGTACCTTTTACATGCATGAAGGTCTGTTTTGTGTGTTCTTCACACCTTTTATTTTCTCTGTCTGTGGGGAAAATGTGTAATTATTAAACCACAACTATCATAAAGAATATATTAAATCCTAAGCAGTGTAGTTTTTATTTTTAAATATTTTGAAAGATTTCATGGTTTGTTTAGGAAGAAAATATGTTTTCTCAAATCTTATTTAAAGATGCAAAAATGTAACTGTCGTTGTATGTGGAACTACAAATCCATAAGCTATGAGCTGACTCAACTGGGGTTTACATTGTAGACCACCAGCAAATGTAATTGTATGCTGTGCACTTGATGAAAAGTACAATATATATCCTCTCAGTAAGGGTTCTTTATTATAAAAGGGCTAGGTATTGCTTGGGTATTAACTATACTGTACTAAAACCCATAAACACCTTTTTACACATAGAGCGCACACTTCAATGCAACAATCAAATGCTTTTCTATAAATAACAAACTTATGGAAAAAGAGGCCTTTGATTGCTTTCCAAGAATGCATTGAAACCTTAGAGGGACTTTATTTGATTCCAGGAGTTGAATGTTAGTTCTTGTATATCAATATCAGACCTCTCATAATTATTAAAAGTAAGTTTTTATTTTAATATTGGAATCTCCATTATTTGCAAGTGGAGTTTATCACTGTCCAAAAAAAATTAAGTCTTTTTCAGGTAATGCTCTGAATACTTTAACATTTTTAATGCACAAGAGGTAGATTTTTCTGAAAATGTAATCTACCTCCTAAACACATAGTCAAAAGTGGTATATCAAATAAGGGGCTGAGGGTGAGAGGGGAACTTTTCTCTGGTGTTTACTTGAAGTCACTTCTATGCTAAGCTTTTGGTGAAGTGTCAGACTTTTTTCCTACAAAGAATTACTGCGAAAAAAGCCCATTTTGTTTTATGCCTGGAACAGGTGATACCTAAATGCTAAGTGCACATTTGGTTGAATGTTAGATGGGAGCTGCCCGTGACATCAATCATTCCCTTTCATTGTCAGGCTGAGTGAGCAGCAGTTGTTTTGTCTGAAGGTGGGGCTGAGTTATGTGTGGCCTGACTGCACGGCAGATGGAGGGTGGGTGCCCCGTGCAGGAGCACTGTCATGCAGCCATTAACATCCATGGTACAGATGGCGCTTTGCAGCCAAGTACATAAAGCTGAAAGCTACAGCAAAGGAGCGTCATCCATGAAAAGCAGTTTGCCTGCTTTGCACTACCTATGGATGTGCTCTTGGTGTTTATGAGTGGATAAATAAAAGGTGGCCAGCAATTCTTTATAGGAATTTCTACTCATACCCAAAATCTAAAGCTAAACCAATACAGTGTAATTATTTCTTTAAAGGAGATGTAGGAATCTTTTGCATAGTAAAATATAAAGTATTTATTTATCCTTGAGAGCTCACATTTTTTGAAAGAGCATCTGTTTTTCATTGAAAATGTATCTTTGCCAAACTGTACATCTGGGAAGCTTGAGTCACAAGGAAGTTAGCAACTTGCACAAAATGACAGCTTGCCTTAAATTAGGAGTCTTGATTTCATAGTCTTGGTGGTTTGCTTCTGTCAGTCCATCATATTTCTTGCTTCTGGCTTTGTGAAGCATACAATCAAGAAATAAATGATTTTTTCTCTCTCTCTCATATCCTTATGAATGAGTACCACTGGCTGGAAGAACTAGTTTGACTGGCTATGTATTTTATGGAAGCACATTGGCTTCCCATGTACTTTTGGTTGGCTAGAGGAAAACTTTCATGGTTTCCCAGCAGCTTGACTTGGAGGGTGAAAGAAAGAACAGTTTCTCTGCCTTATCCTCAAGGACTGCCTTGGCTGATGCGTTTCCTCAGGATTTTTGGGGTCCTTGCTTTAGTGAATCAATAGTGAGATAGGCTTTGGGGCATATGCAGCCCTATCACAACTGGTGAATGTGCAGGTTTCCAGATTGCTTCAAGGGAACAATTCGCTTCTTAAAAACACCTATAGGCAGACATTTTTAAGATGTAGCTCCCCAATGATACACGATACTGGCATAAACAGACTCAAATAGTTTTTCTACAATGATAGTGGTTTCACTCTAATTTCTTTCATTATGCATACTATGTCTTGGTTTGCAATGGGCTGGCCATGGTATTTATTTCAATACACTAATCCATTCCCATGCGAATCAGGGTGGGGTTTGAGGTGTTTGTAGCTTCAGCAGTTTTGCCAGATATCTAACCCTTGTTAAGGCATTTGAATAGATGCCTCATTTGCAGAGAATTCCATTGGATTATGACTTTGGTCGAGTAACTTCCATCAGTCTCTTTCCTCTCACTCTCTTCTACACCAGGATTCTGCACTCCTTCAAACATATTGAACTCATTCAAACTCAGTTCTTGATTGGGACTTGTAATTGTTCAATCTGTGTTACGCATTATAGGAACTCTTCTAGAGCCAAAATTCTGTTCATGGGTCTGTGGGTTTCTGTGGAAAAATTTTCTTTCAAAGAAAATTAAGGAATGAGCACCTGAATGTTCAGTTAGAACCTGAAGTAATTTGAAAGCTATAGGAGTGCTGTATAAATTCTTTATAAGGAAGCAGCTGAGAAAAGCAAACTTATTGTCTAAGGGGCTTACATTCATAACGCTGAAGGACAATAAAAGAAAACTGAAAATCTAAAAGAAAATTGCAAATTCCTGATTAATAGGTAGATGCCCAAAATAAGCCTTCATAATCCAGAAGATATATAAGGGAACGGGCAAAGAATATATATTTTCTCTCAAATGTCTGTCTTTATAATTAAAATAGTGGCTTTAGTAGGAATAAATGCATCCAGTCCTATCTTTTCCTTGATAAGTAGGTGGAATCATGAAAAAAGATGATAAAGATCACAAAATTTTGTATATCTGAATTTCGTTTTCATATTTATTTCTAATAATGGTAAAAATTGTTACTTTCTATTAGCTACCATAAACATGATTTGTTGCAGTTGGGACAAGGAGGAGCTTTCTGATTTTTCAGACTTATGCTACTGTAAATATTTAATCAAGTTTTAAACTTTAAAGAAGCACTTGGGCTTTCCTTATCCAGTTTTCCCGGTAGAGTTGTAGATCTTATTAAAATCATTTGTTATGTTGGTAGGGCACTTTTAAATGAATCAAGCTGAATACCCTAGTTCCTCACCTTTGAAGGAATGGGTTCAAAGATCTCACTCAGGTCACAAGGTAAATTAGCTCAGTAACCCCAGCACGGCCCCTTGTGGATGGACAAACTGATCTCTGCTGTTCCCCCCACGCCCAATAAAGAAGTCATGTTTTCCTCTTTACCCAGCATGCAAAAAGACCTTGGGTTTGCAAGTTACAGGCATGTTTTGGCATTCAACATAATTCTGCTGTTGTGGCTCTCTCTTAAGAATCCAGTTTTTATACAGGCTGTTTTATAAACATAAACACACTTGAAAGTTTGGGAAATTCCTGTAAATAGTCACCCATGCTCTACTCGTAACCTTATTTATTCAGATGGAATTCTCAGCCTTTATAGCAGACCACAAATCGAATCAGTCTGATGATAGTCTAAGGTAGAACATCATTGTGGTCAACTTCTATTAGTTTTTAATTTTTTAAGTACCCAGTACTTCTGGGTAGATTAGGTTAAATTATTTAAATCTGAGTTAAAAACAAAATGCTCAACATTCAGCAAGCTAGATCATAATTTTTAGCAGGTTGAAAACTCACCTATCTGGAAAAGTAACTTTAGCAATTCATATGTTTTTGAAAACTCCAGTGAGTTTTCATCTATATTATCAATGTAATATATTCTTTTTATTTATTTTAATCTTTTGGTCTTTATGCTCTCAGCCCTACTGCTCTTTACACCCTTTGGTCAATTTTACTTAAAATTCTCAGTAGCTTTTTTTTTTCTTTGGCACATTGTGTATATGTAGCAGTAATCAGATAAATTCCTATGGCTTTTTAAAAATTTTTTGTTGAGGTTTTTTTCCTCAAAATACCTTTACAAAAATACATGTATTTGCATTTCTACAAGGGCATATGCATGGAAATTCTTTGTTTGGATTCTCATAACAATAACAAAAGATTTAGGCTGGTCAATGTCCTCTTCTCTGTGCGTGATAAATCACAACTTTCCCTACTTCAAGACATTCAAAATACTGCTATAAATATAATTTTTCTTGCTCATACATGTAGCAACGTGTTTGCCTGCACGTCCTTTTAGCTGTACTCTCACACCAGTAACTGCTGAATTTAACAGAAAGTACTTTTTCCTTTGAAGGGCTCAGTTCTGTCAGTGGTTTCTCACAGAGTTGTCATCCATCCCTGAATTTTTTAAGGAATGGTGAGCCCAGCTTTGTTGCAAATAAATGCCAATATACTGTTATTATTTCTCTTTTCATACTTTGTTTTTCTCACAAAAATTATCCAGATATTAGCTGATAAGTTGTCTGACTTTCTTGCTACCAGTAGAGAAAAAATAAAGATTTGGAGCTTTTTCTTCTGTTATGATAATAAAGAACAGTCAAAAGTTCATTACTCAGTTGGAAACTAAGTGATAGATACAGACATGAGGGAAGACTTACATCAGCTGACTGCACTGGGGAGTAAATAAATATTTCTGGGTTTGGCCCACTAAATAAAGCAGTGGAACCAGCTCTGAAAATGATATCTTGAGATAAATATTAAGGATCATCCTGCTACCTTTTGTACTCTTATCCACAGTACCCACTTGCCATCCTGAGTCTAAAAAGTCATAAGAAGGGGAACATCTTCTTGCTCACCTGCACAGTGCTAAGTGCGTGTGAGTTCTTGCCTATAGATTATGCTGTAATACTTCTTGCAAAGTTCTCATTAGTTTAAAGTTTTCTTTGTTATAAAATGGCTGTAAAATAAGCTATAATAAATGTGAATTTGGATGGATTCTTGACCTTAGCATCTGGTCCTGGGCTCAGGGGAAAAGCCACCTGGAGAAAATGTAGACATACCTGTAAAACTGAACCAATAACAGAGAATTAAACTAGTAGTATATTCATTTGCAGTTCATTTCTAGATTTGTTTGAAGATCTTGATTTTATTTAGTTGACACAAAGACTATTTTTTTTTTACCTTTCAAATATGTAACTCTTGAAAGAATGCAGAAGAAATAATTGACTTCCATCTCTTCAGTACTGTAAACCACAACGGGGTCTAATAATATTCACAGCCAATTAATAATGCAAAACTGGCAGACTGTACAACCCTGTTTAACAGCAAAGACTTTAGGAAGGCACACAGAATCCTAAGTTCTTTCATTATTTTTGACATTGATTTGTCATTAGGAAAATCTATTAGTTCAGGTTAAATTGATCTGAAACATCCATTAATATAGGTGATAGATTATCTTTTTTTTTTCCTTTCACTTCCTTAATATCTCAAATTAAACAATGCAGAAAAATGCTAATTGTACTGAAAATTTTTCTCTGATAAATTTTGTTCTGGAAATAGGACTGGAGATCTAGGGTGACAGGTAGATGCAAGTCTGTATTAGGCTTGTTGCTAGGAAGGTCAGGTATAGTTGACATCATCCATCTATAAAATGGATTAAATGTTACTTACCAAAATGTACCAGAATATATTCACAACTACATCTAGAGAATTAATGACCTCAGAGTGCACAGAGGTGCTGGAATGCAAGGGAATATTTCTTCTCACCTTTTTTTTGATATCTGACATAGATTTATTGCTTGTACTGTTGCTCATCTGTATAATTTGTGCCAGCTAAAACTATTTTGTGTACTTTTTGTATTTTTTTACTATTTTCTGTGTTTTCAAATATTTTAACAGTTGAAAGCAGTTTTGAAGTTCATCATTTTCCCAGAGCAGGTTTCTTTCTCAGTACTTTCACTAGACTCCAGTTCTGCTCCTTACTTTCTTTACTCAAAAAACCCATTCAAAATAATTCTGGTGACCTGAGACAAAAGACAAAGTCCTGGGAAAATTCTATACTAGCTTTGACCAAGGTCTCTGTCAATATCTGAAAAAAAAATACTACGTTGAAAATTAAGTAAAGGCAATAATATTTGTGTTTATAACCATACCTTTGTCCCTTCTTGCCTTGATTGTAGTGTTATGGTTCAAGCATCATCAGTAGAACAGAGAGAGAGGCTGCAAGGGGGACTCCTGATTTTAAGGACAGCCTGTGGGGTGGGATGGAAGAGACTGAAAACAGGATGGGAGAAGGAAAGTTTTTATTTCAACAGCCGGCAAGTTGTGCTCATTCAGCCATAGTGATGTCCAAAAGAGAATGTGCAGGGCAGTCTTTGTCACTCAACCAAAGTTTCTAGAAATCAGATACAGCATTTCTCTTATTGCTCAGAGCTTTGTCTTATTCCTTTTATCTGCTTTCATTGTTGGTTTTTTGGGTTTTTTGGGGGGGATGGGGTGTTAGTATATTTCTAAGTATAAATCTTTATTAGGTAGGAAACATCTGGAGGTTTGTCTAATGGTTTAAAGGGAATCTGTTGGCACTATTTTATTCAATTATATAAGATGGACTTCCTACAGAAACTATTCCTTCCTAAGTCTAAATATGCAAATAGAAGGATCTTCCACTCCAGTTTTACCAGGCTTAATGTCTGCATGTTGAATTTAGGTGTAGGTTAAAAGCAGTTATTTTATTTTTAGCTTCCTGCGCTCTGGAAGGTTCTAAGAAACAACAGTAAAAAAGAAACCACTACATTTACAAATGACTTCCCCTAAACTCTACCAGAGTGTCTATAGGATGCAGCCAAACTTTGGACTGGGAGAGTGAAGTGCTATACTTGACATTCTGGTCCATATTTAAGCAATTTTCGTAGGTTTTTGTTTCTGTGTAGGATATTTGTGCAGTGTCAGAATTGGTAGATGTTTCATTGTAATTCTTTAACATCTGGATGTAAAAATCTATCAAACTTCACAGTTCATATTTTGTGCTCATATTTCAAACTTATCAAACACAGAGGTAATCCAGCTGTGGCCATTCAGATTCCTCGTACCTCTGCCAAGTAAGTCGTGGAAACAGGAACACTCAAGGAGTTTTTCCAACACTCATCAATTGCAGTCACAGTAAGACTGAAAGTACAGTGTGCTACCTGCTAATGCATAGGAGCTTATTAACTTTGATTTTAAATTAATTTTGGTACCGGTAGGACGGGGTCTGTGTTGAGCATATGCTTAAGTGCCTCTGGGAAGAAGTGGGTTTGATACTACAAAGGTGGACAGAGACTAACCTGTTACAGCAAGAGGAAAGAAGACAGAGAAAGCAGTGATCTGTCAAAATAATGTATCTGTTTAACTTCTCATGACAAAAATATGTATCATTTGTTCAATTTTTTGTGTACAACAATACAGGAATTTCTTTAATGTTGAGCACACAGATGTTACTGTACTAGTACTACTTTTTTTTTCTTTTAATTTGGTGAAAGTAGGGACGTGACCATATATCCTAATTGTTTTTCTAGATGATGTGTAGAGGACTTTTTTGCATTGGAAAATGTTTTTCAAGATGCTAGGAAATGTCTGTAAAACCATTCCTAGCACTTTAAAAGCTGTGGGAAACACTTCCCAACATCAGCAAGCTTCAGAGCAGATTTTTCAAGCACACTTTTGAAATGAAATAATTAAAATGCATCTCTCCATTCTCTTACCATTTTATTTTAAATCAAAGAATGTTATATTGACACTTCATGATTTTTTTAATAATCTACCATTTATAATGACCATGTTTAATTGCTCTAATTTAAAAAGATGCTATCTGATTGCCTGCATGCATATAACAAAAAAACCTAATTGTCTTGTGCAAACCACTGAATAGATTTAGGAATCTTCAATAACAAAATTACATTAATAGCATATGCTATTAAAGATGATTGATGGCAAAATTGGAAGCATACTGGTTTTACACCACATAAAAGAGTACAGTGCTTTGAAGATGGTTCTGAGAGTGTCAACAACAGTACAAAGAAGAAAAACAATGTTATACTCAAAGTCCCACTTGACTAAAAAAATGGATTTGGTAGTGGGGTAGATGAAATTTTACTTCACTTGAGATGGCAATATTTCTCTGCTTTTTCTGAATATCCCCTGAATATATCAATACATGTTTCATTCTATATTGTGTTTAAATCTGTTAAATGTGACTATTTTATCTTAGAAGAATAAGAAGCTTAACCTATAGCCAGTTTTTCAGAGACAAAAAAAATATCCTCAATTCCATATTACCTCTCAGCTGGTTTAATCCATCTTTTACTGCAGTTCCTACTGTGAACATATAAGCAAACATGAATTCCATTTATCAGTTTGCAACATTCTGAACTTTGAAAGCCTGATTCTGTATAAAAGAAGTCAAAACTATGAAAAAAGAACACAAGGAAAGTGATTAACAACAACATCCTTAAGTTAGTTTGAGAGTAGCTTCTGCTTTTATTGGTAGCATGGTTGGAGTGTGAAGGTCTCTAAAACTCCAGTTTCACAGCAGGCACATTTTTGTATCACTTCTACAAGGATATGAATATAAGCTATATCCACCCTACTGCAGTTTTACATTATGTTTCTGATTTTTAAAACTTTTAGAATAGCAGTTATTTTTTCCACATCCTCCTTAAATTTATAGTGCAAGTTTTAAAGGTCATTTGTTATTCGTTGGTTTTCTAAACATTGGCATGTTTTCCTTTTATATTCATATCTAAAGTAATTCCTGGAAATGGAGATGGCTTATTTATCAGGCACCTTAACCCTTTTTCTTTTATTCACTTTGCATTACAAAAGCGTAGTCGGGAACTCCATAGGTTTCTTAATGGATTCCTTCACAGTCACAATTATTCTAATATTGCCCATTTTCCAAGTCAATAACTTCTGAAAATGATTTGCCTAACCTTTTGTTATTGTAAAAATTTTGATTTGTATTTTCGTATGTAAAGAGTATGTGTGCCAGGGAGAATGGTTTTAGAGCATGGCTGAAATGCTTTTGGATTTGATTTGGTGTTAGTTTTCCACAGATGTATAAATCACTTTGCCTTCTCACACAACACCTACACTAGTGAAACATCTCTCCACCTTATCATTGGTATCTGCATCAGTGGTGGGGGAAGTACAAAGTCACTCTGAAAAAGAAACATCACTGTAATAAAATATTTGTGTTAAGGTTTCTGTAGGGTTCATCTGATGCCTTCCACAAAGGTTTAGTTGCAGTTTTTGTTTATGATTACTGGAGAGAATTTCTCAGTGCTGACATATAAATGTGGCAGTATAGATCAGAGCCACACTAAAAACTACTTGTTTAATACAACTGGCTGCTTAAAGCTACCTCCAAGTTCCTGCTCTAAGGATTATATCATCTTTCATCCTTGCAGACATCTCTTCCTCTCTGCCCGCCTCTCGTGTCTGCAGTTTGTCCAGGGGACAGACATTGTCTTGTCCCCTTGTGGGCCATCATTATGGGGAAGTCCCACCCTGACTTCTCTTTTTCTGCCTCCTTGAACTGATTAATAACAGTTTAAAGGTCTCTTGACATACACAGTGTTTGGTTGTGGAGTATATCTAATTCCTGCTATATCCTGTCCATTGTACTATATTGTCATAACATAGATTCATATTTTTCTTTTGCTGCAGCTTTCACGATGAAATTAGGCTTGCTGGGTTAGGGTCAGTTTTTGTACAATAATTTACCCAATGTGTCATACTTTAAATGGTACTTAAACATGAATCTGAGTCTTAAGTGCTATATTTTTTAAATTTCCAGTTTCTCTCATTGAAAAGTTCAAGGTAATTAAATTTGGTTACAAACATCTAAACAAATGCAACTCTTTGGGAGTTTACATGAAATACATACTATTATAATATGTAAACAGGCATTTGTAGTTTTTGTAAAATAATTAGAATTAATAATTGGATTTGTACTGGTAGCTACTTCCAGGAGCACATGTTTAAAGTTACCCCTTTGTTTTTGTCAAGTTTATTGACTTAGTTTTTCACATTTTAATGTAAATGCCATATTGTAATATTTGGTTAAAGATCAAATATTTTGCATGCAACAGTGCTTAATGTTTATGAATTAGATACTCCTTTACCAGAGCTCAGACTGCTGCAGTTCTCTATTTTAAGACTGCCTTTTTCCTGTCATGTGCTAAATGAGAAAATTTTCTTGCTTTGGTCCCTGTGAGTTGGATTCTTTGTTTCTTTGTGCTTTATTTTTGCATCTTATAATGTACTTACATGATAGTTTAAAAAAAAACTATTTCAGAGAGTTCAATTAATATGTTGACACCACTGATTTTGCATACAGTTAATACATCCTCAAGAGAATTTTCCATCTCTAGTAATTACTGCTGACAAATATTATTTTTGTTTTCTTCAGAAAATTCTTTTGTACTGAAAAAGACTTATTCGTGATGTCAAAGACACAATCCTTTCAAATTACCTATAGAGTTGTAGCTATACTTTAATACCTCATTAAAAGATTTAAAAATACATTCAAATAAAGGATTTTTCTTTCTCTGGCAAGCAGGTGGAGGGGTACTGCCTGCAGGACCCACTTTGTCAGCATGAAACCAGTCTCATAAATTTTTATTGAAATGAGCTCATTAGTTTTAATTTTTACCAGTTCTTTAGTGATTCAAGGGATAGTTTTCCATTTTTGAAAAGTAACCAATCAATTACTTAAATGCATGCATTATTATTAGATGTGTGAGTTGGCCTTTCCAAAGATGGTATTAAGCAAAAAAAGTATTACTGACATTTAGACTGTTGGTTGGAATGTGGATTTTGTGATTAATTAAGACCAACAACATTTAAGCACATGCTTTCTCATCTGGTAGGCTGGCTGTTCCCTTCCAATCTTGCTTTTTCCAGCAAGGTACAAACTTTACTCAGGACATACTGAACATGTCTTACCTATAATTAGCATTTCTCTGAATGTAACAGGTTCAGGTGTCAATCTTTGAGGAAATGTACCTTTGGGTGGTGGAGTTCATTAAATGTGTCACTTTTCTCATACTTGCACAGTACACAGCATTTTTTCAGTGATATGGTGAGAAAAGTACTTTTATAATAGTAACTCGCTGACAACGTTTGGAGTGAAAATTGCCAGAGTTCTTGAATCTTTACACATGTCTGTGACTGATCATCATTTCCTTAGAATTCCAGAGTCTTGTGTGAATCATGCCTACAGGGTACATATGTTAGATGTTAACGAGAAAATACTTCCCAGAAATCAAACGTAAGATTCTCAAAGCTTTTGAAGTGTACCTACAAGGCTGAATGATGAGATCCTTGTAGAACAGAATGAAGAAATAATTCATTTGAGAACTAAAATGTCAGAATTACTTTAGTCATAAAAAAGTACTTATTTATCAAATAAGTGTAAATAAGTGTGAGTAAGTGTAAATCTACTTGAGGTGATATAAGCTGTAAGAATGCTTAGTCATTAATGTACAGAACTAATGTCTGGTGACATGTCCTTTCAGTAATTTATTTGCACAGAGTTATCAGACCCCATTAAATGCAGCTTGGATAACATATTTATACAAGTAATGGCTGTCAATCAGAAGAATTGCAATATTATGCATTCATTTAAGTGTATCAGTGAAATGGTCTAATTTTATATGAGTGCAGATAATTCCTATTGTATCATTGAAATCCCCCCAGCTCTCAGCTGTAAATACATTTATGACTTTCTTTGTCACCATGTTCCTGTCTCCAGTTAGTCTTTCAGTGGTCTGTACTTTGTTCATATTTAACATCATTTTATTTACACTAGGGTTCAGTATAATACATTCAGTGTAGACTTCTAAACTGTCAACCAGACTATTGAAATTAAAACAAAAAAAATTCCCTAGTAAAAGATACATTCATACATGTATGTAAAATTAGATTTTATGATACTGGCAATTTGTGTATTATGTTAGACTTTAAAGTAGCTCCAGTCCTTACCCAGGGCTATATTGCTGCCCTTAATCATGCTATGTAGGACTTTTTTCCACAAGTGAACTAATTAAAATCAATACACCAAAGAATTTACCTCATTAGTAACAGTGGTGGAATATGGCTCTACCTTGTTATTCAAGCATTTGGGTATTTAACAGACTCCCAAGATCTGTCTGTGTTGTGCTCCTGGTGTAGCCACTCCGAGAAGGGCAGCAGATGCAGCAGGGCTGTATTAAGCTGCTTTGTCACTACTTCAAAGAAAGGAAGAAAATGTGACATTAAGGATATTATGGTCACTTTAAATTGTACCTGTATGTTTCCTGACTCCTACAAAGCTCTTAATACCCAAAACTCTAAAGTGCTTGTTTGAACACTCTTGCCTAAGTGTTATGTGTGCTCTAGAATGTTTTAAGACAACCTGTCAAAGAGTAAGTGGATTAAAATATAGATGCAACTGAAAAAATAAAGAACTGATGAAATGACACAGTTAAGATTTTCAAAATTTACCAGTCACTTTAATTGTGTTATTTGAAAATAGTTACAATAGCCTAAATTTAGGAAAAATCATCAACATGCAGTTAAAGACTATTCAGAAAGACACCAAGATTTGCTAAATTAAAGGACTTCACTGGGATTTTTTTAAATGTATTTCTTTTGCATGTATAAAAGTTGTCTACTGATCAGGACATACACCAAAACTGATGCTTTTTCCCTGTAATGTGAACAATTTAGTTATCAGTGTTTACAAGACTCTCTTGACTGGAGTATATCTTCAGATATACAGATTATATTTAACAGAAATTCTACAATACTAATAACTTGGAATTTCTGAACTCTAAGGGAGAAGATACATGATTAATCTAAACTTCTGCTGAGTTTCAACTTTTTAATGAATTAGGAACAGAAGACTTTGTAATAATGGCTTAAGCCACACAGTCATTCAAAATCTTATTTTTCCTGCATTATTTTTGAAGTCTTCTACCAAATATGCGGGGATATTTGTATATTTTTTACAAATCCATCTGAATGTTGTTTTGATATCTAGTTTACTGGGTGTGACTGGGTTGTGATATGCTGTTACCTTTCACTTTGGTCAGACCTTTTCAGACAACCAACTATTCACTAACGAAAATAGGTGATGGTTTTGTCACTCAGGTTAAGGACACTAGTTAAGTGTTTTGGTTCTCTGTCTCCAGCACTGGTACTCTGAATGGATACAGAAGAGGGTTATTTGCATAGGTGTATAATTGCCATGTGGTCTTCGTGTTTAAATCAAAGCTCCAAATCCAGTTTTAAATCACTTCAATTCATTGCCAGCCCATTTTCTTAATGAATAAATTCCATGATCTTTTCTTCTGTTTTTAATATTCTCATGACGAGAAGCATCTGTAGCTTGCTTGCTACTATGAATTCTTAAACTTGGTTAGGTACCATGGGAATAGTAATTGCTGCTAAAAAGTTGGATCAAATTTTAAGGCCAGTGGTAATATCTAGGGGTTTTTTTTCCTGACCATGCATAGAAGACTATTCAACTAAATTAAGAACAGCAATCCAATATTTATGTTCCTGCAAAAAAGATAAAGTAACATTGAAATAGTCCTGATTTTAATTTCTGACATGAAAAAGATTAGTTCTTTAGGATTATGTTACAAATTACTCAAGTACTATAAGATTATGTTATAAATCAAAAAGTCATTTCTTTTCCTAAATGATTCCTAGTTTTGCTAAAATGTTTTGTGAGAATTCTTGCTTCACAAGTTCCCCCCACTCATCCTGTAAAATTTCTGGCACAATTAAAAGATTCTTTTCAGATAAATTCTTTGAATGCAGCGTATAGGTAGATATGCTAAATTGCTTTAAATTAATAGATGCTTCTAACTGAACTCAGATTAAAAATATTTCTACTGAAAATTAACAATAGAAACAGCTTTCGTAAAAGGGGGTGGGGTGGGGGGAGTTGAAAGCAAAGCAATCTGTAGAGTAAGATAAATTTGTCAAACTTTCTGAAAAGATATCAAGCACTTGTCTCTAATATGAGATAATATAACCTTAGATACAGAAAAATGAATTTCATACTATGTTGCCTATTAGCAGACACAGGTGTATTCATGATTTCTGTTTAGGAAGGTACAGACTTTGCTCATTTACAATATTCTTGCACATAAATATATATATGCACAGACACACATATTTTTCAAAATAAATAAATGTACAAATCTCTGTGAACATACACCCTGTTTCCTATTTCTCTTAAAACAAGTGCTCTCTGAGTGTCATTTACTATTACAGACATTTAAGGAGAATGTAAATAGTGTAAATGAGCTGATGTTGTTTAGATCAGTATCTCAAGTCACTGAAATTGTAATTTTATACATTTTTTTTTAATCTGGAGGATTTTGAATTTGATGGAGTGACTTGAAGACTTCATCTATTGAATCTGGAAGTTTAGTAGCAGACTGCTGGTAAATGCAGTCTGTTCCCTACCACTGATCACCCACTGCTATGCTCTCAAAGTGCCCAGCTAGTTATAAAACAGTTGGAGTGTTTATAAAGAGAAACCTGATAGAAATTCTACCAATGTCAAAGCCCTTTGAAGAACAGAAGTGAAGAACATCAGGCATTTGCAAGTGCGGAGTTGCCTCACATAATTTAAAGGCTGACTTCTGTCTTAACACTTTGAATCATGTAAAGCTCTGTGCGGGGTGGAGGTGAATTTAGACAACCTCATTCTTTGGACCAGCTCAGTTTTCCTTTTATGGAGTGGTGATGGAGGGAGATGGTTAATGCACTTTAATCTCACTGAGGAGAATAAATATTTGTATGATATTGTTAAACTAGTTTCTTTCTATGATTTAGGCAGCAATTTATTCGGAAGTCTAGAATGTGAGATGAATAATAGTGTTGTCTGAATGCATTAGAGAAAAGCAACAAGGTCTAACAAACTTTGGTCAGGGCCTACCAGGAAAATTAATCTTTCAAATAATGAAAGAAAGGGACTCCTACTAAAAATTCTATACAATGAAGTTCGGTGGTCTGCATCATGCGGGAGATCAAACCTTTTCAAGAGGTTTTATTTCTTAGAAATGTGAGACTTTTGTATGTATGTAATGGAGGGACATCTGTACAGTAAATGGCAATGCCCTTGAGAAGTGTGAGCCAACATCTGTTTTACTGGAGCACCAATAATCCTCAAGTTTATCCCATTATTTTAAGGATTTGAAATTTTATACTGAGTGTACCGTTAAAACTGCATTGATCAATAACTGGAACATTAGAACTTTTTGTGTGACCTTAGTATATTCAGACTATCTCATGACTGTTCTACTTGTTTCTAGATGTGTACATGTATCTGCAGGATGTAGTTGTGATTATGAGACAGTAGTTTGGATCTGTTTTCAGTTTCAGCAGCAGCTACTGCCTTTGAGGCACTTCTGAAAATGCTCAGTAGCATTGAGCTTATTTCAGCATTTCTGTATATCAACAATTGTCTTGGATTGGGAGACTGGTTGCAATGGTAGGTTTCTGTGACTGGAGGTGGCCTGACTTATCTTTGAAATGCGGCTGCTGTACTGCATCTGTATTGCCTCTGCATGGAAATTATTTCAGATACTTGGTGCAGTACAAAATCACCCACATGCAGCTATGAAAAAAGCCCCCACATAACAAGTGGTGGTTTTTCAACAGTGTCTTTCCCACACTCAGAAAAGAAAAAAAAGTTCTGAACATCTTTGTGACTGTACAACTGTTGAGCACCTTAGTGATTGTGGAAAAAATATAGGAACAGGCTCGTTTCACACTTTCTTTTAATCAGATATATGGAAAAGTCATGAGAGACTTGTGGATGTGGTCACTGTTTTTTAAAACTGTGTTCACAGGGTATAAGATGAAACTAGGTCTAAATATTATTTATCACACAGTTACCTTTCAAATATTAAGAAAAATACTGCAACTGTTGATGCTCTGATCAAAGCAGATTCCACAACATTAGGAGCTATAAGAAGTACATATGCTTAAAGAGTCTACAGAGTTGTTTAAGTGAATAAATCCAACACAGTTTCATTACATTAAAGACCAGCTGTTAGGCACAGTCAGAATGCCAATATAAAATCAACATATGTAATCTTGGCCAAGTTGGGTTTTTTCCCTTCAGAAAGGATATTTGTGCCAAGAGCATATGCTGCAAAAGGACTAAAGCACAGCCCCATTACCACTGCAGGGTACATAATTACATAAATTTACCTAAATATGGAAAAATTGTAACAAATAAGGGAGACTTGGCAGATATTTTGGTTTCACATTTGGTATTTGGCATAACAGAGTGTCCTGTTTAATTCCCATTGCTGCTACTTAGTGTTTCCTTTAATTGTGGAGCACATGGCAGCTCTTATTCTATTTAATTTTCTCATAGCAGCTCTCACATTTTGGCTACAAGCACATTACATGAAAAAGCACGTAAGTATAGATTATACTGTACTACACCCTGAGGGTATAGCGTATAAAAATAGTAATTTCTCATGTATAAAAGCTTCTTCCATATATAAGTTAAACACTATTTTATATAACAAGTACAAGACACAACCATTTGTGTGCACGTATTGAGAAGTTTTAGTGTCCCAGACTGGTAGTGGGAAGAAAGGAGGAAGAAGGTCTATTCCAAACATCAACTAGTAGCTTTTGATCTCTTTGGCATCTTTTTGCATCTGCAGTCTGGGCACTTAACATCACTTTCCTTCTCTCTAGCAAATCCCTTATTCCTGTGGTGTACTGCACATGGCTTTTGTGTTAAAGGAAAATCCTAAAATGCCTCAGATTTTCAGTGGCCTAGAGGAAAGGGTCAGGGATCTGGTATACATTTAAAGCAGAAAACTAAATATGCAGATCAGTGCTACATGAATTTAAAACATGTGCATTGTTACAAAATGAGTTGTTTGCTTTGATTAAAAGGACTACTATATAGATAATATTTTGCATGTTACATTAAGCATGTTTTTGTTTTTCTTCCAAAGTTCTCAGAGGTCCTATAAATATTACATCTCAGTGTTTAATACAGAAATAGTCTTATGCCAAGTGGTTACCTCATTTTTTTTTCTTTTTCTATCTCCATATGTATCTCCATTAAATCCAGTGTAAAGTTGTGCTGTAGAACTGGGGATCTGGCATGAGAGCCTTTATTCTCAGCTGTGGGGATCTGTGAGCCCTATGGCTGTGCTACCATTTTGCTGATGTGTTCAGTAGCACAGATCTGGGTTTTAAAGTAATTTTAAACTGTTGTGGACAACTTTTTTTCCATTTCAGTTGCATGGAGAGGTTATCATGAATGATCTTGCAGCGTGTATGGAAGGATGATATGAGCCCCCCAAAACCCCAGCAACAAAGTTTGTTAAAAGCATTCAAAGTAGATTCCATTGCAACTTAGGGGTGGGTTTGTTCTTGCTTTTTTAAATTACTCTTTTTTTAAATTATAATGCATGATCAGTGCACTCTTGCAAAGTAACATTAAACAGAAAACATTACAATGTATTTTAACTTTGTGTTTGAATCAATCTGAGCATTTATAAGAGAAAAAGTGGGCAGACCCCTGCAATAGTTTCATGTATTAAACTTCATTTACTCACCCGTGAGGAGGACTATGACAGGCTGTAGTGATATAAGATTGCACTGCTCCTGAAATTCCTGTCCTGTAGGCCCTTGTTATACAATACCTTGAAAGAATGAATGTAAAATGAGGATAATAATTGAATAATTATGACATCTGTTACTCTAGCACCTCTTAGTGGGAAATGAACTGAGGAAATAGCAGGTTCAAAGATGTGTTAACACTTGAGTAGCATATATAGCTGAAATATGGGCTGGGGGAAGGGTAATGGGGATGAAATTGAGCTCTCAGATAATCATTTGACACACAGGTAATTGAGCAGCTATCCAGGGCACTGATGAGCACTTGTAAAGAAATGTATTCATTGCTATGTGAGGTGTATTTTGTGGACTTTTTTTTGATGGTGATTCAGAATCTGCAGTCTCAAATTAATGAGGGTAATTGGGAAATTAAAAAATTATTATTTTAAAATGGCAAAATAAATCTCAAATATAACACCACCCTTACTGATAAATGGGAGAAAAAAAATCTTTTTTTTTTCAGAGCTATTTCATCCTAGGAATAGTTGTGGAGTTGGATAAGCAATCACGTGAACTTTGAGGTGGTTTGTCAATGTGGAGTTCTTGTGTGTTAAAAAAGTACCTGTCAAGTTTCCTGTGTACTATAGCAGCTTAATCCATAAAGAGCATAAGATTTCTTTCTACTTTGTTATTTTTCTCTAAATATCTTGTAGTCATATTGCAGATTTTAGTTAGAGAATGCCTGCATACCTTTCCATAGTGTAAGAGCAGCAATCAGAAATATGAAGGAATATGTAATCTGTGAAAAAACAGTAAATCTCATTAAGAAAGGTTATTGCACCTATAGCTTCTACTTTCAGTGCTCATTGATTAGAGATTAAACATTATCCTTTGTGCTATTCAGATTGGGATTTTTAATTAGGATGTCATTATTACACAGATATACTAAATGCTGAATTGATTTTTGAGACCTTTTGAAATAATGGCACTACTTCTGCAAAATGAAAATCATAATAGATTATTGACTTATACTTGGCTTTTGGTTCAAGGGTACATCTCCAATGTCAACATTTTCAATATTTTTAGTTTCATGCAAAGAGACACTCATAATTAGGCTTATATTAAAAGTTTGTGCCTATTGACTCATATTTTATTAATGACAATACTATAGCATTGATTGTCCTTGATTTATAATAGCAAGCAATGATGCCTGTTGCTGATGTATAAACAAAACATCAACTTCCTACTTGATTATTTTATTTAAGAATTTGTATTCATGCCAGCAGTATTATAAAAGGTATTGACATTTATAAGCAGATATTTCCTTTAGCTGGAAGTTGCTTTTAAATGAGGAAATTCATGTTTTGGTACAGAATGTATTAGGTGCTTCATTTTATAAAGGATGTTTAAAAAAATTTCAGAACAGATATTCAAAAAAGAAATGTAGCATTTCCAAGCAGGCAAATACTTTTGTATATTAATGCCCATTTATAATATTTGGTCCAAATATAGTTAACATTCTACTTTCATGACCAGACTCATTCAGTCTTTGTTTTTCTGCAGACTTCCAAACAAGCTCATCTGTCTTGCTAAAACCTTTTACATTCATAGTAGCTTTTGTTAGTAGACAGACTGCAAATATGAAGACTGCACCTTATTCAGTATGTTTTTAAAAGTCTAGTTCAGCAACTGCTGAAGGAGTTGAGTGGGATATGGAAGAGGAAAAGTGATACATGGGATTTTTGGGGTTTTTTTTGGTTTGGGTTTTTTTGTTTAACCGCTCCTTATGAAATTAAAAAAATCTTCTACTTTGGAGCCATCTAGATGATTATCAAGGTTTTCATGTAATATGGAACAAAGTCACAGGAAACTTTAAAGATGTTCCAGATCAACAAAAGCCTCCTCTTATTATTTTTTAAAGTAGCAAAAACAAATGCCTCTTCATATGCCAAAGGCAAATAAAAAATATGAAAGAAAATATTTATTATTGAAGGATGGGTTGAGCCTTTACATGCTGTAATGACAGGTACCCTGCAACTGGAGTAATGGGGAAAGACTTAATAGAAAATTAAAATCTGCACAACTGTGTTTAGTAATGAGCTGTGTCTTTAGAAAGCCATGTTCCTTAAGTGTAAAGGAATCAATAGAACCAGTGAACAGCAGAAAGCATAAGGATGGTGAGCGTTGCAGCAAAGGAGAAAAGTAGTTGAGAGCAAAAGTTCTGAGAAACTCAGAGTATGGTGTTAAGATATAAAAGAACACAGCCCTCATGTTGATAATATAGTAGAAGAGATAATATTATTTAAACATGGCATTAGTGGCCATAGATGGCTGATGCCATAAAATGGCATCAGTGTTTTAAATTTCTCAGCAGGATGAATTTGATTTTTTCTTGAAGCTAGTCTGCTATTAAATCTTATCCCAGTTGTGATGAACAGACAAACATTACTTGTCAAGTATTTACAAATCAAACAGAAGTGCTGGTGTTGACAAATTTGCATGTTAAGACTGGTAATCCTCAAAATATGGGCTTTATTTCCTAACAATTTTATTTCTCAAAACAAGGAGAAAAGTCCCCCCGTAGCCAAGGCCATTCAGATCCAGAGAGAGATGATGATATGTACAACTGTGCTAATGTGAGAAACTACACGTTGCTTCTCACCAATACCGAAGCTGCATTCTATATTATTGTAATTAGAGTGTACTAAAGTAGAATGGTAGTCTAGAAAACATTTGAAAGTTGTCTTTTTATTAAACACTTAGCAAAAAGCATGATTTTTACTGGTAGTAATATTATTGGTAGTAAGTTTGATGTCTTTCCCATGAATCAAGTACCAACAAATGGCTGATGTGTATTTTAGAAGGATTTGTAACTTTAGTGGTTAAGTATTCTCGAATAAGGCCATTTAATTTGTGGGATGAATTAAATTTGGTTTAGACACAGGACTTTTAGAAAAGTTGCCTATTTACTTATTCTTTTACAATACTCATTTCTTAAAGCAATTTCATCATATTTTGCATAGTATTCATCCTGAAATAATTACAACAGCAGAAAAACAGTTTTTTACAAGTTTGTCAATGCATCTCCCTATTTGGTAATGGGAGTTGATGTGATTACATGAAGCTAAAATGGAAAAGATCCTAAAATAAAAACCACAAAATCTCGAACTGAGGTGTGGGCACTGTTTACAGTTCTGTGGCTCTTTTCATCTCTGACTAACATTCATCTAGAAGAAAATTGGCTTGTTCATTGCTTGTCCAGCATATTCTATGCAGCATCATTATGTCTGATCTTCACTACAGATGACTAACATGTCTGGGAGTGTCCCACAGCAGGTGAGTTTTTCTGAAATAAAAACTCATGAAATCAGTATGAACTCATTCACTGATAAATAAAAGCCTATATTACCTTTGTCAGATTAAACCAATTTCTTCAGCTGCATAATTACAAACAATTTTGAGGAGAGGTAGTTCTATTTTTCCTAGTTCAAGAAGATAATTGTCTGAGAAATTTATGTACTTTCAAATAAATGAATATTCAAGCTTCTTGCTGATACCATTATTCCTTTATGAAGTTTCGTTAATATGCAAGTCCACAAAAGATGTCTATCTCAATGTAGGCAGATATATCTGTATAAGGTAAAGGCTTTCCTTGAAGTATGTCCAGCACAATACCCACAAATCTGAAGAATTTAGCAACGTTCCTGTGCTGCATGTTCACAGTTTTACTTTTCTGTGTACATATAAAGTTAGAGAATGGGAGAAAACTGATACCACAGCTCAGGTATTTTACCCTTTTTTATACAAAGGCCTCAGGCTAAGACATACAGGGGTTTTTTTGAAGGCTATGAAGGAGAAATTTCTGCAGTTCTGTACTTGATGATAAACACCATTTGTTTTAAAGATATTCACAGGGCAGGGAGAGAGTAACATAATTCAAGGACTATTTCAAATGGTACCACTAATAGAAATTAAGGGATGCAATATTTTTTTTTCACATGATGTAAATATAGTCATGTAAATGTAGACTAATAACTTCCCAAACAGTATGTAGGTTTTATTCAAAGTAATACTGTTATTGCATTTTACAAGGATACCTTGGCAAAACAGTTTAACTGGTCAGAATGCTTTAGCTATTCTCCAGAGACAAAAAATTTGGAAAGAAGGAAGGTGATCCTTCTTGGTAGTGGAATATAGCATAGAGCTGATTATCTTGGTAAAAATTTGCAATTATTCAATAATTTCAATTTTTCTTGTTGGTCTCTGTGGTCAGAAGGCTGTCAGGGATGAGCTGTTGAGTATCAGCTCATAAGACCTTCATGTGCATTGCTGATTGTGTATTGCTGCTGATTAAAAGAGACTCTTCATCTCAATTTTACAGTCTGGAATAAAATAGCAGCACTTTCAGCAATTGAAGTAAGAACCCAAAACCAGATGACCCAAACTGAACACAAGCTTACATGAGTGTTCAATTTTTATAATTATTGAGATTCAAAGATGGAGATGCAGCTTCAAAAACTATTGTGAGACATTATTGGTATATTGAAATGATTATAGAAATATTTCATTATTATCAAAACCCCCTTTTCTTCAGTTTTTTCACTAATTCAGCATTTTTTTTGCAATTGCAGTTTTCCAATGAATACAGTGGCAGAAATTAATAATTTGTGGTTTTGTCAAATACAGTTTCAGATGCGCTATTTGGGGTTGAACAACTAAAGGAGTAGTTAGGTCTGTTTGTTACCTTTGCTTTTGGGTTTTTCTTACTATATTGGATGAGTGCTATACCTATGAATGCAAAGGCAGAACTGGGTGCCTTGTCCACCAATATGTTCAGAGCATATGAATGAAAAGTTCACACTCAGATTTTCTGATTTAAGAGACATAAAATATTATGTTAAGATTTATTTTGCAGAAAGCTGTTACAGATTGTTTTAGGAATTTGGGGATGGCCAGAGGAGTTGTTGGAACAACCCTCCAATAAATGTATCACTGTAGGGGTCTTAAATGTGTATCTAGTTTACTGAGCTATAACTTGCTTGCTATCTTTTATAAGCAAACAGGAGAGAGAAAGCATCACTATACTGAAAATCATGAAAGGTCAAATTTTGAAATATCACAAGGTAGCCCCAAAACAAAAAGTCACAGTCTAAATATGCAGTTTATGGGAAAATATGGGCAAACCATGCAATGCAGAACAGGAAAATAGTTACACTCAAACTAATAAATAGCTCAAACATCAGTAAAAGTGTCCACTTTTCACCTATTTTATTGATTAGTATTTTTTATTCCCAGTACATGCCTCAGTGCAGATCCACAAATGTATTTAGTTATAGAACTCCTGCCTATGGGTCTTGCTTGCAATCAAATGTGTCTGCTGCTGTTTTTTTAATTCCATTCATACCTACACAAAATAGTTTCTCAGTCTGTCTCAATGGAAATTTGCAGTTACTTAATGGGAGTTAAGTATCAAAAATACTTGTATGTTGTCTATAAAAAGTCTTGAAATCTTTAACAGACCTTAAACAGGAAGATGGAGCCTTCTTTTGAGCAAAATTATTTTTTGTGTGTATGTGTTAACAAATATAGTGTTAATTTATTTTTACTCATTAAAATAAGTAAAATTGAAAGTGGGGAGGGAGGTAAAACTGCATCAGTTGCATTTTAGTGAAAATAAAGGAGGATATATCCTGGTTTTTATCCCCAAATCCTTTACTAGCATGTTTCTGCATTGTGCTGTATATTGATATAATGGGCTTTGGATCAACATAAAAATGTGTGAGTACAGAGAGATACCTGCAGGATATGATTTGATTCCTTTGAAGTAAGCATGCTTACTGTGGGGACACTCTGTGAAGAACCTATGATTAAAAAAATAGGATGTAAAATTCAAATTCGTATATTGGTGAAGATATAGTAAAGTGTTCAGGAAGTCAATTTTACTAAAACTAGTTTAAGTACTCAGAACAGGAAACCATTTAGCATGAACATTAGATCTTTCTAATGACTGTCTAACTGGAAACAGGCTATCTTAATTCTCAGCCCCAAGCAAGTACAAATGGCTTTGCTTCCAGACTTCATTACAATATTTATTGCAATTTGAATGGAAGACTTTTGACACCGTAGTCATAAAAATTACAGGGGACCACTTATCTGTGTTTGATATGAGACAGAGCGTAGACCTGGAAGTTCCAGTCTCCAGCAGGCTTTACCATTACCCTTTAATGGTCTTGGTGAGCAAAGCCCTCTCCAATTCAAAAGCTAGTGGTGGTCCCAAACATTTCCTTCAAATATATAATTTTTCTTCTCAACAAAACTAAATCTGTATTGTTCCTGTTGATGGCAAGAGATGTGTAGCTAAATCTAAGCATGACTAAGCAGAGAGTGAGTACATTTTGTGATTTCACTTTAAAAACATTTCTGCAGTATTTATTATGTTTTGCTATTTAGTCCCACAAAACATTACTAAGTATTAGAAGGTGTTCTAAAAATACAGAATTTCAATTGTTTTATCATTCGCTTTAGAAGTTGCTAAATTTGTGAATAACTTTATTAAATGTTCATGGGAATATTTTCATAACATAAAATTTTTCATATTTATGGATGTATATCAGATCTGACATGAAATAATATAAAATGAAGACATTGTGCTTCATTATACTTGACATTTCTGATCATCAGTTCAAATAATGACTTTGTTGTTAAAATTCGTTTATATGAGAATTAGGACAGCTGTGGGTCATTTAAATTACAAAATAAGTTACTTATTTTGGCCTATTTCATATTCCATTTCAAGCTGGGTTCATACTGACTAAAACCAGAGGTGGTATCTGCTCAATATTCTACAACCATCAGTGTTTTAAAAGCACTCAAAAGAGGAAGGCTGCTCTGAGCAGTCTGATTTTCTGGTGCTTCAAGCTATTCTTTTGGGCTGGTTTGGACTAATTGTCATACTGTCCCTCAAAGCACAACTAATAGTTCTAGTAGTATTTCTAGGAAGAAAGGATTGGGGGAATCTCTGTTATTGAAGTAGCTCAAAAGTAACAAACCTTTAATAAACTGTAATGTAAGTAGTGTAAACACAAACAAAAATAATGGAAACAATTAGCTCTCTTTTTGTTCCATCTTCCTTCATGTTTTCTTACGTCTCCCTTACTCCATGTCTTTCTGAGGCAGGGTTTAATATGTTCCTTATACCTGGGCAACATGAATGCTGATATGAGTTAATCAAGGACTTTTTGGAGAAATGTTTGGAGAAATGTTTTGTGCCCAAAGCCTAAAAACCATATATTTTTTGCTCATATATGAATGCAAATTAACGTGGTTATTTTATTATTATTAACTGTATTAATGACTGCAAACTTGAAGAGCATGATTCACCAATTTCTAGTTCAAGGCTGTAAGTCACCAGTATATATTCCATATATACATAGGACAATAAATATTTATTTTGTTACACAAATAACAGTTGAACAGCCGAGCTAGAACACTGTGACTACTGGGGTTGTGAGGTTAAAAGTTTAAAGTTAAATTTTTTGATTGTGTCAAATTAGCATCACGACATCTGGAGTTGCTGGACTTGGTGTTTCACATTGATCCATCTCAGGTTTATCCAAACATGTCTCATGACAATCAATAGCACAGTAACTGTATTTAGATAATTGAACAATGGAAACCAAATCATGTCATAGTTAATCTCTGAAGGGAATCCCTTGCTGTTTATTTAGTAAAATTCCTGAGTTAAGTCTCATCTCAAAAACAAACTAGCTAGGCAGTTGATATCATGTAAACTAGCCCTAGTCTCTATTCCATAAGCATCCTTGGAAGCTTGTTATGCTTCATTTGTACTCTGAATTTGATGTTTACATATCCCAAATGTGCTGTTGTGCTGTTTCTGATTTCTAAAGCTACCACAAATATCTTAACCTTACTTACCAAGTATTTTATTTAATCACTAAAGCTGAATTTTATTTCTGAATATAAGCAGCTCTTATGTAGTGTTTTCTTTTAATGGATCTCAGACTCCTCTACAAAGCAAAGTACATATTTTTTCTCCATCCATGTGGAGCAACTGAAGGGAGAGAGGAAGTGGTATTAAAGGAATTTGGGAGTAAGGCTGAGATCTAATTAATTCACATAGTTAAATTAGGAACTTAGAAATACTGTAGGAAGTTTAATTAGTGCTAAGAAATGTTCTTTAAAGTAGGCATAAACGAGGTAGGTATTTCAACCAAGTTAAACATGCTTACTATGCTTTTGATAGACAGAGTGCCTGGCATCAATTGTAGGAAAGGCCTGGAATTTCTGAGTTTTAAAGATAGAGTTTAAGTTTGTAATTTATAGTTTTAGTAGGAAATAGGGTCACATGAAGTAGAGACTCATGTTGTTCATAAATAGGCAGTAAAGTCAACAATGTCGTTTTCTTTGGAATAAATCTACTCATTTGACTTGACTGGGATTAAAAATAATTAATATTCAGTTTTCTCCAGTTTGGACTGATCTGTTCATTCTTCTTTCCTTTAATGTGACTTGGAGAAGCATTCAAGAATTTATCACTAAAGAAATATTTTCATCAAGTTAATTAACAATTAATGTACACATTTTATCACATTGACCATGTCTGTTATTACAGTCAGTAACAGGGCTGTTATATTTACTTGCTCTAACATTATATTTACTTGCTCCAAGATGCCTTTTACTTAATTGGTCAGTAGGATTAAAAACATTCTGATGTAGTGAATGCATTTAATGGCCTCACACCTCACTTCCCATAAAACTGTATTTCTATTCCTGTTCTGCATCCTTTTAAAGCACTCACCCAGCAGTTTACTGATGTAACCAATTAGACTACAAAAGAGGTGAGATTTCAGAAGCTGTTTAAGAATTACTGGCCCCTTTGAGATCTACAGCAAAGGAAGCTTATTTACAATTTTAATTATGATTACTTTTATATGTCGTTTAAAACTTTAGTTAAAATAAATTTCATTTGCAGTAATTTATTTCAAGATGAGAGTTTAAGTGGAGCTCAGAATGTGCATAGATGTCTGGCCAGGATTTTTTGGAAACTGAGTTTCATTCACGCTATCATTTTCCTTAAAACACTGAATAAATATGTAGATTCTCTGTCTTGCTAATATGTCCTAAAAAGATATTTTGTTGATGAAAGAGTCAGTTGGATGACTTATCTAGGCCAGGACTATGTAATTCCAGTGCTAATTTTAGTTTTATCCTTTATAACATTGATTACTGATCAGCAAGTTTGTGAAGTAAATGTACATGGGACATATGTTACAACGTTTCAGTGTATTTTTAAGGCTATATCATATTTTTAAATGTATGAAGGTAGCAGAATGTAGTATTAATATCAGCCCTTAAAAATGAGGGAAGGAAACTCCACTCAGTACAAGCTGCAGAATTTTTCCCTCTAAGCTTTGTTTTTATAAGAGATTTCACCTTTGACTAGTTCAGTCCCTTTCTTCAATTTTAATATTGAAGTGCTGGGAATTACCTGGTGTTTTCTAGAATAACACTTATGATACTATTTAGAATAAATGATTATGTAAGGGCATAGCAAAATATGGTGCTTATGAGTCACTGCTGAGATAGTTGTTATGATGTACCTCTCTTTAGGCTCATTTATCATTAATTTGTCTAATCTTCCATATAAATTAGATTTTCTCAGGCATTTCAGATATATTTTTAATAACATAATTCCCTCGACACTTTTATATGTGGAGCTTTCAGGTACATCTTAATTTTGAAATACAAGGTAATGTGTTTTCTTTGCTCTAACAGGAAAAAAAATAATCTGGGAAAAAATATACATACTAACAGCAGCAGCAATGGCTTAGTAGCCATTTTTTTTCCCGTTGTGTCTTCTGTTTAAAATAAAACATTAGTATTAATTACACTTAAGCTGACTCTAGGATTATATTCCAGAAGAATTTTAAGGACTAACAGAAAAAAAGATCTATTCTAATAGCCTGGGAAAGTAAAAGAAATGCAGGTGATCAAGTGATCATATTTCAGCAATTCATTGAAAACTATTTAATATTGTATTATGAGGATAATTGTTTAAAGAGAATTTTGAATGAAATATGAACATTCAATTTTGTGTGCAAACAAATGAACCTGAGATACTCTAAATTAGGTAATCTACACCTTCTTAACTTTCTGCTTATTCATGGAAGGTCATTGGTTTACAAGGGGGGTAAAATCAGGTGGATTCATTCTGCAATTGGGTGTTTGTTTAATTTTAACTGATGAATCTAATAAAAATATTATAAAGTTTCATTAATAAAATTAGGACATAAAGGGTACCTAGTTGTAGTCAGATGTTCAAAATGTTGCTGATTTCTAATCCCCCAGCTGCCTGTCCTGTTGTGCCTGCAGCCGTTCTTGTTTCCACCTATACACCATTTTGGCAGCAAGGACAATATCAAAAGCATCCCCTTAGTTCAATTATGCATAACTGACTTTGTGTTAATTACCAATTTTGTCTTCAGCAAATTTAAAACTGGGATTTTAGCAGTAATTTTTGTGGAGTTTTCAGATTAAACTACAGGCAGAATTACATTAATTGGTTATATATTTTGTTTCTAGTCAGTATCAAATATATATTCTACCCAAACACTGGGCTTCATCTTGGACTTCTGCTTCTCTCTGGTCTTGCTCTATGCATTGTATTTATATCATGTATTTTCCTTCAGAAAGACATAGTAAAGCTTTAATGGGATAGAATGAAAAGAATTGGAATCTTAGCAAGAATTTTGTGAAAGGTTCTGTTTTGTGTGGGTACAAGATGTATAACATCTTCCTGATGTGCAAGAGGGCTCTTAACTGTCTCCTGTCTGCAGAATTGTCTCCTTTGGTTGGCTGACTGTACGTAGCCATACTGTCAATGCCATTGCTTATGCCAGGGGCTTGACCATTCTCTAGATATTCTACAGGTCTGCCTTCTTCTCATGTACCTTCTACCAAATACAGCTGTGTGAAGTCCAGTAATATTTCAGTTGTTAATTTAACTGAAGTCTTGTATAGACTAAAGTTGCCGTTTAATGGTCTGTTGCTGTAGATAGTCTCTTGTTTAGTCCCAGTTTCTGAAGTGTGTTTTAAAAGTTACCCAAACAGGTTCTAAGAACCTGTCCAATGTTTGTCTTGAAGAAAAAAGATAATTTCATACTGGTCTTGTTTTATACAGTTTGTTGTTTTTGTAATTTTTTTGTACTTCTATCATTTGGCACAGGCCAGTGTTGAGACAGGATGTTGTGCCTGTGTGATATGGATTATGACCTTTGTGGTGATCTGGATTAGTAAAACAGTTGCCAGATTGAGAGCATTAAAAAGGTATTCTCCACTGTGTTCTATACATAACATTTTTCCCATCGGATCTCTAGCAAGATTTGTATAATTTTGTATTATTCCTGACAGTTGCCAGTTTTAGGTGTCTCTAAGGCTGTGATTGGAAGGTGTTGATCAAAGTACTCATGCAGGAACTAAATCCGATGCTTTACAGCATTTTATTGCAACTAATACCAGTAAAGATCATCACAATAATATTGTGATCCTTCATAAACAAAATGTGGACAGAAAGTTAATGTTGTAAATAGAAATGTTTGTTGTTAGAGAATCAATATGTTTAAACCTGTGAATAACTTCATATTGTCCTAAGCCATATATACTGAACTGTATATTGTGTCTGTACAATACATCACCATGGTAAACAGCCTATTCTTCAAGGGAATTTTTTCCTCAAATTAGGTCATATGCCAACAGTGTGGTGTTTGAAAATGTGCCAAAATCGAAGAATAAATGTCATCTCTGATGTGATAGTTAAGGTCTGTCATGAAGCAGAAACCTGTAAGTAGTGATTCAGTTTCGTCTTTTCATTCTCCAAACAGTCTCTGTTTCTAGTGGCAGATTTAATGGTATGATTTACAGCTCTGAAAGACCTTTATCAGGGCCAGAAAAATGACAAACAATAAATATATGGAGCATTATGTTAACAGCCACCACACAATACCTTGTCAGTTACAGCTTGATAGTGATACATTTTAATTTTGTCTTTCATAAAAAATCTTGGCGTGTATGCCTCATTTGAACACAGACTTGGAAGTCAAGTGTGTCATCCAACCATGCAGTTTATCACCCTCTATATTTTTTGTCCTTTTCACTTAATGTCATCTCTATGGCAACAGGCATCGCCCTGGAAATAATTTTCAAAACAGCTTATTTGTTTGAGGGGGACTGACTGAAGTTCAAAGATGTTTGGTTTAGAAGAGCAGCTTTAGTTTATGTTTAATAATAATTCTGAAGAGTTTCATGTAAACAATACCAGACTGGATACAGAGAGATTAGGAAGATATCCTTTTACCAGACAAGTTTTGTACCAAGTTATGCTAAGTTTGGTGTATTAGATGATAATGATCTGCTTGGGCAATTACAGTCTGTGTTTGGGGAAGGGCTGTGAGCCTCAACTGCTGCTGGGAATTTGGGGTGCCTCTGCTCCCACAGCCACACAGCTGTGGCACACCAGGGGCTTGTCCCCTGCTTGTGTCAGTTGTACCAGGAACATATTGGAGAGGAGCCCTGTGCACTGCAGGTGTGTAGGTTTAGTTCATAGGAGCCACCAGTGAGCCATGGACACAGCTACATTTTGTAGAAAAAAGAATTTAATGAGCTGTTCCAAGACACAGGTTGAGTTGGTCATAAGGGTGATGAGGCCTTTACACTTTCTAATACCCTCCTTCCTAAAAACTTCCTACTTTAAGTAGGAGTCTGACAATTTTAAAGAGAGATAAAATATGTTCTTACATAAGAATTTTGCTTTGTTTCGCATCTGCATTGTACCTCTGTGAAGAAAGGTGAAATAGGAATATAAAGCTTGAGGGGTTTATTGTGGGGGTTTTTTTGTTGTTTGTCTGGTTTTTACTGAAAAGGTAATTTTACTAGTATAAAGCTTTTGGTTTAGACTATATCCCAACTCTGAACACAGATATAGATGTGACTTTTAGTGGAATTCTTTAAAACAACAGATGACTAATTATTCTGGCTTTTGTTACTGGTTTATTAAACATTTAGTTCACTGTAATGTAAATTACACAGTGTTCTCTCAGACTTCACTAAATTGTGTGTTGAGTTTAGTTGCATATATTATTCTTACTAGTTCAAAGGCCAGACTAATTTATTGGTAAAACCACTTCAAAAAAGGAAATTCCATCTTAAGCATATAGGGTGGCTTTTTGTTTGCTTCAAGTAAAGTGTTGAGCATATGACAGATTTGCTTTATGTTTAGCAGTTATGGAAAAACCTTAATTTTTTTTTAAACCCTATTTCTCCCACTGTGATCCTTTGCATCTCACAGCACAGTCCAATGTGAGCAAGGTTTGCCATCTGCAGTTTAACACTGAAGTCTTGTAAAGTATCAGATGTGTATAGTCATGATTATGAGTACCTGAAGTAACTATTAAATCAGCCATCAAACTTCTAAATGCTATATTAAAAGAAATGTGAAAAGAAATATTAAAAGATGCCAAGAAATTAAATGCCAAATTCATTATTGAGAGCTGTTTGCAGACTTTATTAAATAATTAAATTTTCAAAAATCTAACAGAACCCCACATATACATCTGTTTCACTGGTGTCTTGCACTGGTGTCTTGCACTAAAAGAAGAAATCTGGTCTTTCAAAACCCATTCTTAGCAATGCTGCTTAAGGATTAGAAGGGAGCCTGGAATTCTCCTTCCAGTCCCCAGCAGGTAAGTACTCACAAATGCACATTCCCATTTCTTAGCACCTGGTAAAGGGAACTTTCCTTCAAACCATACAGTGCATAATTCAGAAAAAGAGCAGATGAAAGAAATTATAGCAACTTTCCACATCATCTGGGTTGATGGCAGTTACCACTAGCAGCTTTCTGTGGAGAACTGCTGCAAGAAGGGGATTATGTGGAAAATGGACTAGTGAAAGATATGGGCTAAAAAGCCAACCCCAGGGGAAGACCTCCTTTCTGGTATTTTGCCATTACATTAACTAATGGAGTTTAGTGGTTTCCTTCCATCGCCGTAAACAGACACACACTCATAAACACACATGTATGTTCAGACTTCTAAAGGAGGGGGAGGAGAAGTAAGTTTTCTTTGCAATAATTCCAAGCATATGGAAAAAAATATTGTTTGTTATAGCTCATGGGCTTATGATATTTAAATTAAAATAGATTTTCCTAAATAAAAATAGTCTTTATGGCATATGGCTATTAAGATGGTGCCATTCTGTTTCTCGGCATTGTTAAAAAGTAATGTTTTTTAAATGTTTTATACCACCTTCAATTTTTGGCTGGCATTCAACTGTGCTGAAACTTGCCATTCAGAAATTAAAACAAAAAACCAACCAAACCAGGCCGCATAGATAATTGAGTATCTCCATAGCACAATTACAGCTTCTCAGTATTTCCACTTTGAGGATTTTCCTACTTCCTTTATAACTACTTAGAAGCATAAAATTTTTAACTCAGTATTTAAAAAAAAAAAAAAAACAAAAAAGAAAGAAGAGAAAAATCAGCAAAGAAAAGTTAGTTGTTAAAGGATGGCAGGGAATTTTCTTGGTGATGTCAACTCTCATTAAAATTGAGCAGATTGTTTCCACAGCAAACATCTAACAAAGCAGAAATCCAGGTGCTTTCCTGCTTCCCACACACCTCTCCTTTTTTAACTTCTAAGTTTGATTTTATTTTCTCTTGAAAAATTAGTTATTTAATTTGAGTGGTCAAAGAACATGTCCCTTCCCGATGAGAATTTATCCGTGCATTCAACTCTCAAATTAGAAATCATATGTAGACTCACCTGTTTTCTTGCACAGTATTGTGAATCACCTGACCACTGATCAGGTGACCTAAAGGTTTGCTTTGCAGGGGAGGTTTTTTGGATTGTGTGAACTGAGTGCCATGGACCTGTCTCAGAGACAGGGAAATTGTTGCTTTCTGCCTTCAGGCAGATGTAAGCTCAGGTAAAGGGAGAGACAGATGTTGGCCAAATAAAGCCTTGGGAAAACTCTCGCCCTGACAAGTAAGGTGGTAGAACTTCCCAGGCACAGATTTGGTGGCATATTGGCTCATGTAAAGTCTAATGTTCCTTCTAATGGATTTATATCAAATTTTTACACTTCACCTGCCTTTCTAGTTCTTCAGTGTGGTAAACATTGTTAAGAACTTAGAGCAGGTTGGTCCTCAAAGCTCATTATTAGTATGCTGTCCTGAGCAGTGTAATTACAGTTTGTGATAGACAGATTTTGTAAATAAATTCCAAAAACTGCCTGTGGCAAATTTTACTGAGTCTTTGATATCTTCTAGAAGTGAGTGCAAACAGATCTGTTTTTCAATTTTGCAGCTGCACAACCTGATGCCTGAATGGCCTAAGCAGAAGGCAGTTCAGCAGCCCTGTCCCAGCGTCATGTTCTGCAGGGAAGCTGGGCCATGGCTACGCTGAAGCGTTTGGTCAGTGGTGAAAACTGCAAAGGTGAAACTCTCAGTTTGTATTTTTAGCTTTCTTTTTTTCATGAGAACAGTCTTTGAGACACTGCTTTGTGCACTGTATGAAAACATACAGAAGTGTTGCTAAACTTTACAGTGCTACCCAATAGCCTGTCAGAGAGGAGAGGAAATGGGAGCATATAATGGGCTTCACAATAATTCCCTCTTCTTTCCAGGGGACAGGTTCACAACAAGAACTATTGATGAGGAAGTTAGGAAAATTTAAAAGTTTGGAGTCTTGCTGGTAAACAGAAACCTGGAAATTTCCTTCATTGGAAAACTATAGCTATTCTTGAAAATATGGCATTAGATCAGGAATGTCAGTGGTAGGAAAATGGATATTTTTTCACCTAGATATACTGTAAAAAACAAGGCATTTGGTCTGTTGACAGGAAAAAAGAAAACAACAAAAACAACCAAAGCAAACAAACAAAAAACTCCACAACCTTTTAAAATGCTATTAGGTAAATACTCCTTTCTTAATTAAGTGTAGTTTAAAGTTAGTTACTAATACTGGTCTTATACACAAACTTCTACCTCTCTTTCATTCTTACAGTATTATTCCAGCATGGCCTGTTAATGAAAATTACTTCATTGGTAATAACACTCCATGCATCTCATGGTGCGCAAATTTATATTAATGCACATATTATGCTCTGTTAAAGGAAGAAAACAGAAATAACAATAACAAATTGTTCTAGTAATGCCTTAAACCTCCAAAAGTATTAGGATTACAAATTCAGTCAGGTGAAAAGGCTAATCAAACATTCCTATATGAGACCAGACCCTGGTTTAGCAGATGCTTAGTGTTGGTTTGTCATGGGTTTTGTTTTTATTTGCAATAGTATAGTATTGTAAAATAATTTTTCACATATTTTATATATCAAAGTCTGTTTCAACCTTAATCCAAAAGCTACCTGGATTGGTTTATAACATCCATATTAGTGTTTGCATTTGTATTTTACAGCTAAGGACCTGATGGTAGTCATATACGCAAGGACATCACAATATTTTAGGTGAAAATTGGGTTTTTAATAAAGAGCTATACTCAGACATCTGCTTTCATTAACAAAAATAACATGTTCAGAGGGATTATCACTTGCAAGATTTATGTTTTACAAAGTGCTTTTTACTTGCTTGTAGCATATAATGTTTGGATACTCGTTCCCTCTGTGTGTACATATAAAAGTAGTCATGGCATAAAAAAAGAATACACAGAAACATTCACTGAAGTAACTATAGGATTTTGTTGTGTATGAACAAGTCTTCTTTACATAGCTTAAAAAAATACATTTACATAAATATAAGTCATAGGAACAGATTTACACTAATGTCTTAATTCTCCTCTAAGTCAAAGCTGCTTTGCAGAGCTTTACTTCCTACTGTTGCTGTAACTTAATGATGAAAACAATTTACCTCCCACTATACCGAGGGAAGAGCAGTCCTGTGCTTGATGCATCTGCTGATGGCACAGCCAGTGCCACGGCTGAGGAAAGGGGGTGATGAGATCCCACCTGCTGCAACGGTGCTGTGATCGATGCCTTTGCTAGTACACACTGGGAACTACCCTACATTTGTGGGCAAAGCACTGAGCAATGGGGGCACCTTTGTGCATTTTTTCCTTTCTTGTTGAACTAAGTTTAACTTTTCATTGTGTAATGAGTGTACCTGGGAAGTGCTGGACAGATTTAGATGAAACAAAATGTTTAGTTTTAAATAGTATAATCTTTTTTCTATCATAATAAAATCAAAACTAAACTTCACATCTTCCTTTAGAGTTGGGGAGATTTTAGTTTGTCTTTAGATTGTCTTCTGACAATCCAGAAGTTTTAATTCAGGAAACTGCATGATAAAAGACTATGAATAAGTTGCTCCTGTGAAGCCTTTTTTTTTTGTTTGTTTGTTTATTTCTATATGTAATACTGCATGAGAATGCTATTTCATAATGTAGTGCTCAGGTTGAAACCTTGCTGTTTTGTGGCTTTCATTTTTTAATTCCCTGCAGTGAAACATCATTAAGCTAAAGACTCTGGGATGCTAGGAATCTGGGCTTGTGCAAGTTTTGGTCATTGCATTATGACTAATAATAGTGGGTGTTTGGAATATTTTTCAGATAAACAAGTGTCATATAAGTATTTTGATATAGAACAAAGTAAACCAAAGTGTGAAGCAGCAGATGCAGTAACAGATCCATATTTGATCATCAAATGAACCTTCTTAAAGGCTTATAGGAGGAAGCATAGAAGTTATTTTTATGACCCCTCTCATCACCACTATACAGGCTTTTAATAAAAGGCTGCAGTTATTCCTTTTAAAATGTTGTTAAATACTATTTCTATTGAACCTTTTTATATTCAATCTCTGCTATTCCTCTATTATTTCATTTGCATTCCTTTAGGTTCCAGTACAATTCTAGACTGACAGCCAGTAATTGTTGTCCACCCTTCAAAAGAGGATTTGAAACATTATCTTACTGTTTAGGAGCACAATAGATTGTTATTCATAGAGCTTATAGATGCATACAGTACATTTCAGCTTTGCTTGTTGGCTGCAAGTTGATTCTCAAAGATGAGGACATTTGGTACCAAGTGCCCCAAAGCAATATGTTTTTAGGTTGACTGACCCTTGAGAAGGTGAGCAAGTGTGATCATTGTGAATTCCTTTTATCACTGTCGGTTTAATGAACGTAAATGAAACCTTCGCCATTGCTGCTGACATTGAGTCTCAAGAGAGATGAATGTAAGTGCCCTTCAGATGACTACTCACAACTGCTCTGTCAAATGCCACTGCATCTGAAAATCATTGCACTGGCCTACAAGTCTTGCAGCTTTCAGAGACATTATTCTCTAATTTGTGATATTACAGAGACCATAGTGACACACTTCAAAAGGATGCAGATTTTCAGTATGTAATTTTCATTATTACCATTTTAGACTAAATAAGCAATATACCAGATAACATTACTGTTTACTTACACATGCCATAGGGTAAACACTCAAATATTAGACATATCCATTAGCAATTTATCTGCCAGCTTTTTAGTCTTTCTCAAATTCAGTATCACATTTATTTCTTCAAGCTGACTTCTTGCAGGCTGAGGAAATGTTTCCTCTGAGGGTTGGTATTAGATTGCTAATCATGACAGAGAACAAGTGACCTTTTTAATCTTTCTACTAAGAATGCATCTACATTAAATGCTCAAATAATTCCAGTGACTTCATGTTATTTACTGACTTAAAGTATCTGAGCACATGATTTTTCTGTATGACACAATGGTAAGAGTTTACTGTGTGCTTTCCATAGTTTTTCTTGTACCTTGTTCACATTTCCACCCACATAGGTAGGCTGAGAACATGACATCTGTTTAGGGTTTGTCTGCAAAAGTTGGAGCAGTTTGTTTTGTCTGAAAATGAGTAGTCCCTATGACACTGCTTTCTGTCAAGATTCAAATTAGTTTTGTTTTCCAAAATAAGCTTGATTAAATATTATTTGACAACTGGTGCTTTTGCTGTTTAGTGGTGATTAGTGATATTTTGGATGTTTTGAGAAGTGAGCACTCTAATTTGTTTTAATCTTCCCTTCAAGGATATGTAAGAGCAATTCTGCAGAGTCTTTATACTTTTAGGTCATAATGTGTAGCTGAAAGAAACATGTGTCTTGATTTCAAAAGAATCTAATTAATAAAACATTTTTAAAACAAAAAATATAACTAATCAAAATAATTAGAATGTACAATAACAAAGTGTGGTTGTTCAGTGATACATATAAGCTAGAAAAAGAATAGTTATGGGGTTTTTTTCTGAAACTAACTGGCAAAACAAAACTCTACTCATGTTTTATTAAAAGCAACTTTTATTGCACTGGTTGTTTTGTCTGAAATGTAATTTACATTTCCATCTGCAAGTACTTTCTTGTAAAATTCTGTAGATAATTTCCAGTTGTCAGTACTTTTATACTATAAACTTTTCCTTCGTATATACTGAAAAATTGCATGTCAATTAAACATGCTTTAAATATCTGTCTTTGTTAACTTACAATGTTGTTCCACAATGTGTTAATGAGATTTGCTGTATTATTTTCTCCCTACTTACTTTATTTCAGGACTGCTTCTATGCCCTTTTTACAACTAGATTTCTTCACATTTCTAGTATACTGTTTATTTATAGTTCCAGCTACAGCATAGCTTCCAGTTAATGGGTGAAGTACATAAACACAAGTTTTAAATCAGAAATACAAAATGGCCAAGCTGAGCTCAGTCCTGATCTGTGCTGGATTTCAGCACAGCCAACAGCAGCAAAAAATCTGTGTTTCAACCAGGTGTGGAAGAAATGCAGTTAGGTACCAGAACGGATTACCCAGAGAAGCTGTGGAGTATCCAACTCTGCAGGCTTGTGTCAAGTGGGTTCTTGCTCTCTTCTCTCTATTTTGAACAGTTGATCTGAATAAGCCCTTCTGAGCTCACTCTCCACGAGGCTTTAGCAGAGATTAATTTTCTGTCTCCTCTGATGCAGTAATAATTTGGGAAGTCCCAGAATCTCTGGGATATAACGTCATCCTGTATAATTTCAGTTTGGGACTAGAATCCAGATCTTTGTAGGATGTTTAGACAATTCTAGTGGTGTTTGTAGACAGACAAGCAAACCATCTGTCATGATCTGTATTCCCTTGCGTGGAGCAAAAATATTGAGGCTCTTACCTGAAATCCATGAAGAGTTGATCAGTATGTTTACCATAGGTAGCACCTTTTACCCATCTCCTTCTAAGAGGCTGGGGAGAGGAAGGGGAGTAACCTCATTTTGGGGGGGTTTATGTCCAGTAGATGTTGCTCCCTTTATTTTCCAAAGTTACTTATTTCACCGAACAAACTGAAGATGAGTCCATTAAACCTAAGCCCTCCCAGACATTTTTCTTGGAAATTAAGACAAGATATTTAACTCATACAGTTAAAAACAGCTTCTGAGGCAGGCTTATTGAGGCACAAATATTAGCATGAACATGCTTCCAAAGAAGTGCTGTTACATCGCTGTTGGAGTCAGCGGCTCAGAACAAAACTGACCCTTATTTAGGCAGGAGGACAGATTGGGTAAACTTGTAGAGACCTTCCAAGTTTCTACATGATCATACACAACCTGCCATGACCAGGAGAAGGAATCAGCTAATAAAGTTATTTAAGCATGGAAAGTGATGGTTCCTGTTCTATATTACAAAGTGTATGATGGTGATATTGCCATAAAAAGGGAGTTGTCTTTATAGGCTCTAGGTGACAAACAGTATCCTCATACATACGAAATGTAATCTTAATACTGTCTACTCTTTCCACAAAAATTTATTACTGATATGGATTCCTAAGGTGATAAGCAGTTCTTTAATCTAGGCAATGTTCCAGTAATTTAAATTGCTTATGTTAGGAAACAGATAACTACTAATTGCTAAATTATTTACAAAAATAAATTTATGAAAATAATTTTTAAATGCTCTGTAAGGCACAAGATCAAATAAACACAAGTGCTTTGAGCCTATTTTCTGTTCAGCAGAATCCATTTACACAGGTCAAAGCTTTCCAGAAGGGAATAATTTGCATTGTGCTGCTCATATGTTGAGATTCAGGTGAAAATTGGCTCACAAGCATCCCTTAACAGACTGAGGGCTTTGGAATCCTGAGAAGTTTGCTAGACTCATGTTTATTGTTCACAAATGTCACTCTAAACAACTGTGATCTAAAAATTAGCCTGACACACTTCTTTGTGAAGTGCTAACAAGAACATTTGTGATCATACATAATGAACCCTGTTAGAAGATCTAAAGAGATTGTCTCTTTTTTTTTTTTTCCCCATTTGGATATACAGGAAAACCACTAATTCTGAAAATTGAAATGTAATAGGGAGTTTCAAGATCTATGCCTTTCTCTGGGGAACGAGGGAGAAGAAAAGGCAGCTTCTTTCTCAAATTGTTAAAAACTTAACTTGAAACAGAAGGCATAATCATGAATTATGTGATGCTAGGACAAGCATTTTTTATCACATTGAAGTTTTCTGAATTAACAGTTGCTGCCTTTGCTTTTACTTTTCCCTCTTTTTTTTACTTTTTTCTTTTGTTAATTTTTGCTAATCTTTTGCTCTGTCTCTCAAGCACCTCTACCAATCAACATTTGTGAAATTTCTTGGTACAAATTTTAAGTCCTGAAAATTTCATGTTTGTACATTGAGATCTTTAATTTGGATAAGTTTTCTTTGCATTTTGGTGACGCAGATGTTTGCTTCCAATATTACAGCTATAGCAGGAAAAATATATTCCCAATTGTTCCCCATGCTGTTGGTTGCCAGAGATGGATAATTTTTTTCTGTTTACTTATACTGAATTATTTTGTCCAGAGTGGCACCTGTGGATTTTAGTCATGCACATATTCTGCCAGAGACAACAAATGTTTGGAAGCATCCTTAGATTTATACTGGGGAAACAAGTCTGTTCAGTCTGTCTCTGTCTTGCTCCTAAATTTGACAGAACTAAAGATTGCAGATACTGGTTTAGTGCAGATTGGTGGGTTGCTGAGTTAGCAGCCCCATGTAGGGCAAGGCTGGCAGACTGAACCCCTCACCATTTCTGAGCCTGCGAGTGTTTTGATCATTCATTGCACATTGACTGCCCAGCTCCCTGTACAGGTACAGCTTTTGGTGAAATACAGTTGGTGCTGCCAGTTGCCCAGACAAAGAGGTACCAGGCTGTGGGAGGATGCTGGGCTGAGGATGAGTACTGCGGAAAGGAAAGCAGTGATAAACAGGCCATGGATTTTAGCAGGAGCAGGAAAGGGACAGGATGGAAAAATGGATATTTCAATTCAATCCATCTCACTGTTTATATAAAGTGAAAAGCAACTTTCTGTGAAGGTATAGGGATAACACACTGCAGACTAAAAGTGATATTCACAGTGAGATCACAGCCAGAATAAGGTTTCTTTTGCTAAATAAGGCTGGATTGAATGTTCCCTAATTTCTTTAATATACTGTGATATTTGGAAAGTAAGAAGCAAGGTTTTCATTCTATGTCTGAACCCTTCTGAAAGGGAATAATGGGATATCAGAGCATACTACTGCTTTGAGTTCAGTAGTTTTATAGCAATGATTGCTTCAGATCTTCATGTGCCGGTGTATTAGGGATTAATTGCAGAAAAAAACACTGGAGAGGACACCATATCCTTTTGGTAGCCTTTCTTTCTTCAGGTAAAAAGTCATCTACTATGTAAGCAGACACATTCTTTTGACTTAACTACTCCTGCAATGAGTAATCTTCCCTATCAACTCTTAGGATCTCAAAAGATATAAAACCTATTTTACTTAAGGAGAAAGCATAAGTATGAATAAGAAACTGAAATTAAATATCTACTTTGAGATGGGTACTGTATGTATGGTTTGGATACTCTATCAAACTACATTTTTGGTGGTTTTATCTCTGTGTTTTATGGATATGGCTTGTTGGTGGGCTGGTCATTTATACCATGAAACAGCTTATAAACTAGCTTTTCATTTTATTGCCTTAAATGAGCTGAGTTTCAAACTCTACAGATAATTGGATGATCACTAGAAAAATATGTTGTTTCTTTTCTGAGTTTTTAGTCACTTTTAAGATGTGTAGTGTATACTCAGAAATAAACATGTATCCACATATAAGAAGCACAGCTGCACTTTGTAGGCATAATACAATAAAGTCTTTAAGAGTCTTTGAACCAGTGTCCCTGTTCGTTTTACTCCAGTCCATCACAGGACCAGTATTATTTTCCAAGAAATAGGATAATTTTGGAAGCTGTTTTCACAATGGGAAATCAAATGTTGTTTAGCACAGGTGTTTCTATGGTTTCTATGTGAGAGAAAAAGATATAACCTTCAGAACTGGACTTCCACCTGCTCACAATATAGCTTTGGGATGCAATATAAAACCGGAAAGTTGCCTGGATTAAGATGTTCTAAAAGGCTACTTGGATTTTTTTCCCCGATATTATTGGTGCTCCTCATTTGTGTGTGTGTGTGTGTGTATATATTTATACATACAAACATACGTATATCATCATCATATATATATGCATAAACAAGTAGATATATGTTTCTGGATTCATGGCAGAGCATAAATTCTTCCCCTACCCAAATCACTTGTTGTAAAAATAACAATAATTATTTGAAAGCTGGTCTCCCAAGATAAAGCTCAGCAAAGACATAGCTCCATAAGTTGTCTATATCATTTATGAATGATATAGACATATTTTAAAAGTTGTGAAAGTTGTAAATTTAATTCTTCTATAAATGTTCATAAGGAATCTGCATCTATTTTTTAAGAATACAAATGTAAAGTAAGAGTACCTTTAAAGATGCATGTCATCTACATCAATATATATTTATTATGAATCTATAGAAACACATGATACTAAATATGTGCATAAACCTTTTGTAAGATTAAAAAAAAAAAAGAAAAAATTCTGTGTTTTTTTACTCTAAGTACTGTAGAATTTAGTAAGCATTTCTGTGGAATTATTAAACTGACTTAATGAATTCCATGGCATGAATTAGGTTTTATGTATTTACAAATAGTTGCTGTAGAACAGATTTATTTTCCTCTCTGCCTGTATCTACAGATGCATGATGAAGTGCACTCTCTTCTGAACTCTTGGAGCAGCGCTATCTTCAAGTCACATTAGGTACTTGTGTATTTTGCTTTTGATTTGAGATCATACCACATTTAAACGATCATTAAACATTCAAGTTAATACAAGCTGAGAGGTTTTCTCTGGGAAGTTGGTGACTTACTCCTACCATGTGGGGACTTTAAAACATATGTTTCTCTGGGTACTTGGAGGCAGTAAGTAAATAAAATGGTTGTTATATTGTATTTTCCAGTCTTGATATTAATGACAATTATAAATCCATTTAAAAAATTTAACTGTGTTTCAAACAATAATGTAGAGCATTGGTTTTGTTTGGGGTTTTCCCCTCCAAGGATATCAGATGCAGGATAGGACTGACAGACTTCTGATGATTATCACCCCAATCTGTCATTTCTGCAAGCATTCTCATATGGCCTGTTGCAATTGAACTGAATTCTGGTTACATCTCACTTCCAGTGTTTCCAACTTGTGAAAAGTGGATATCCTGATATCAGCTGGATCATGGGCTTTGTGCTGCAACAGGGTTACACATGTGCTGCTGTGAAATGTGAAATCAGAGTAGAGCAGACCTCCCCTGAGAAACACAGGCTATAAATTGTAAAACCTTTAAATGAAGGGCTAGAAGAAAAAGGCTTGCCTTAGGTTAGGGTTAATTGGTTTTGCTACAGAGAGTTTTATGTCCATAACTTACTGTCTGTCTATCTGTCCTCTTCCCAATTTCTCTAATGTTATTTTGCTTTGGGGCAAGTTTGTATTTGCTTTTCCTGACAATGATATGGTTGAACTGTTCTTCAGGTATTATGAACTTGAATTTATTTACTCCATATTTATCAGATCTTTGCCTTGAATGCAGGTTCAGTTGTTTCTTAAAAGCTCATTTTGTGAATTAAATTTCTTCTCCTTCCCTAATCTTTTTTATTTCACATAGTACTTTCTCCTTACATGTTAACAGGTCACATTGTTTCATTAATTTCTTGCAAAGTTCAAGTACTACAAATCTTACAAACACAAACCTTAAAATGACAGAATTGCCTGAAAAACAGTAGTTTACCCAAGTACTGGTTAACACAGATAACTTTTAGGGTGTGCTCTGCTAATCGTATAAGTCAGGACAGCTGTTTTTGCTGCATGGTAACACTTGACAATTGACTCTAAAAATTGTTGGGTTAGTTCTTTTCATGAACCCATGAAACCTAGAAATGTTTTTCAATCTAAAATGTTCAACTGATCTGAAACAAACAAATCAATAAATAGTTTTTTCCCTTAAAACTGCAGTTGCCCTGTCAAAATAGTACCTCTGACAGGTCAACTCTGAAGTCCACTTGCTGAGAAACATGACTTGTTCTGTGTAAATAAGCAGGCAGCCCCACAATATTTGAATGAAAGGAAAGGTGCCAAAGAGGTCAACTTTTTCTCAATGCTGCAGTGGCAATCCAATAGTTTGTTAGAAAGGCACCAAATTGTAATATTTGGGAAGTGTTACTGAGAGAATAGAAATCGGCTAAGTCACCATTGCTCTGTGCTATGAGCCAGAAATATCCATTGTCATCTCTTGAGGGCAAAGTCTGCTTAATTTACACTGACTGAAGCTGGCCTAACATATTAAAACTGCAGCACCTTAGAAATGTAAGACGATCCTGAACACAGCTCCATATACAGTGAAAATATATTTGTAACTACCCTGGATCTGATACCTTCCTTTTTCTTGCACATTGAGATGGTTTCTGTTCTCACATCTGTGCAGTCACAGGAGTCACCTCTGCTTAATGCAAATGAGACAGGCCAGAATCAGACCACAGCAAAGTTTGCTGACAGCAAAGTGGGAATAAAAGGTAGCAGGCTAAAGAGAACTGATTGAGAAGGCTGGAAAGTAGATGCATCTTCTCTAGGAAGAAAATGGGTCTAAGTTGCCCTGGAGAATTAGGATGTATTTCTGCATCTGCCATACAGGCTACATGGCCATGGCCATGTAATCCTGTCAGATCATATCCAAGACCATATTCAAAACAAAACTCATGGATTGTTCCCTGAGCTTTTACACATTTACTTTCTCTCTCATGTAAATTAGATGTGGGTTTGGGGACTGACTTAAGTTTTAAATATTTGGGTATACAGCCAGTCAATAATTGAAGTCAATTAATTTAAACTAGATGAAGTGGTGCAATTCTGCTTCTAGCAAACCAGGTGATCTGCTGTCAAGTGCAAATGACATGTGCAATGTATCTGGACAGGGAAAAAGCAACAATATATGGTCTTTCCTTGCCATGGGCAGAAAGTACATGCCTTCTCTTGTATAAGGCTTAACTCCATTGGCATAATGTATTGGAAATATGGACTTTCTAATATTTTTACTTTGATATTTTAGCTTAAATTTTTATATGCAATATACCTTTAAAGGTAGCATGGCTGTTTACCCAAAAGAAAAGTACAAATGGAAATATGGAAGAAATAGGAAAAAAAGTTTGGAACACAACAGATACTCTGATTCCCTCTGGTTTGTTATTACTAAATACTGTAATGTCTGTATTCTTTCATATTTGCTGTAGCAGATTGGATTTATAAATACTCCCACTGTCTTTGATTGTAGTTAGATTGTTGTGTTGATTAGATGAATTTGGCAGACACACAGCAATAAGCAAAGTACAAGCTAAGCAATAAAATGGGTAGCAGCATTTAATTTAAAAGATGTTTTTTACTAAAATCAGTAAACTAAACTTAGGAAACTATGTGGTTTATATGTGTGTAATTTGAAACATGTTGGCAATAAGCTAAGTAATAATTTGTTGTAGATAACTAATAATACAAATGTAATTTATGTAGATGATGGAGAGGCTTAGAACTATTTCTAAGAAAGAATTTATGATCTCAGATTACTAGCAGGGAAACTGAGGCATAAACTGAAGGATGAAATATGCCTGATAGTCACTTGATGAATCTAGCAGTTAAAAAAGACCATGAACCCTAAGAAATCTGAACTTTTACCTTTTGCTTTTAGCCTTATGTTTAGTGTCTAATGCAAGTTATAGCAAGCGAGGCTATTATATTGTTAATTGAAGATGTAGTGGTAAAATCCTCATTGAGACAGTTGCATTATTTCATTCTATTGCTATGAATTTTTCTCCAATCTATGGTTTATTTTAACGGGGCTTCTTGGTAAGGGGTTTACCACCCTTATTACAGTGAAGAGGTCAAATTATGACCTCAGTTTTATAGTGATGTCAATACAGTGAACTTTTATTGGATCAGCCCTACCATTTCCAAAATTAGCACTGGGTTTGCACTGCATGAATGGAGAATGAAGCTCTTCTGTGATCAAATCCTCTATCATTAAAAGCTTTAGACATTTCATACCAACTGAGATGAGAATCAGGTCTTGTGCATATATTAAAATCTGTAAATCACTCATTTGCTCTTTTTCTGATTTGGGGAATTGCTGCTGTCTTGGAGCACAACGTGCCTGTCCATTTTGCAGTTTGATGGGTGTTTTTTACTTGATCCTGCAAGGGATGTGCTGATGCTGCCCTAGACAGTGATTCTGTCTCCAACAGCAATCTCTTGTAGGAAAAAGGCTTTAGCTGGTGTAACAATACTTAGAAAGTGATAAATATTTAGGACAAGTTCTTTTAACCTATGTTTTATGTTAGCTTTTTGGCAAGCCCTTAGTAGTGAGCTGATATAACAAACATGGGACAAACAGAAACACCACAGTGTGAAGAGAATTCAGTGGAAGTAAAAAGGTGTCTTCAGTTTATCATCAAAGCATATTGCACACACAGGGAAGAGGAAGGAAGGGGACAGGGTGTCATCTCCAGAACCAGGATCAACTGGTATTCCACAACCTGCTCAATGTTTTTTTTTTCTTCTACATATTGGTCCTGCATAGAGTGACCTTAGTTTTAAGGAAGTGGTGGGTAGCTGATGACATCTTTTTTACATCTTGCTTTCCACTTCAATTTTAATATTTGGAAAGCCTGCAAGAGCTTGTGAACACCAAATTAAATTTAGAATAAGAGTAAATTTGCATCAATATCAGATTTATCTTCATGTGTGGGATATTTTACAAACAACTATTGGAAATATTAAAATGTATGACTGTTAAAGTGGAGGGAAGCTAAAAAATCATGTCAAACTTCAAACAATTGTGCAGTATTTCCATTTGCAGTCTGTCTGATCTAGATATTGAGTACTGTGGTGGTGACTGAAGTAGGAGCTTCCAGATCTGTAAATGTCCATATCTCTCAGTAAAGACTCAGCTTGTATGAGATTCACATTCTTTGTGGATTTGACATACAACACTCATCAACTTACATTGAATATGTCTGATAAAATCTCCCATTTTGACAATAACGCACTTGTACAGTGTGAGTTCAAACAAATGAAAACTCTGAAGAGCTCATTTGTGGTGAAGGTCTCTTCTCATGCTGTCATTGTCTTAAGGAGGAATTCAGCCATCCACTTCAGCAAGCCTAAGTACAGGCCTCTAGCATCAAAATGCAGCATTTCAAGATACTGATGTCATATCTTTCAAGAGCATTAATTTCATTTGAGAGAAAATTTATTGGTATTTTCTTATTGGTGACTGGAAATTTTATTATGCAGAAATGTCCAGCTAGTTCTCAGAAGTTTAATAATTAAGTGGAGCTGTGCTAACCTGGAATGTAAGCAAAACATGCATTTCTTGGAGCATGAGCCAAAGCCTGTTAAAGGGAATGTGGATGTTCCTGTTTATGTAAGTGGGTTTTGGATCAGAGCCTGCACAATCACCTGAGAAGCAATTTGCTACCTGGCTTTTTCTCTGTATAAGGAAAAGTCTTAAAAAATGCAGCGTGTGGTGTGCTCAGCTGACTCCTTGCCTGCATTGAAGGGATTATTACAAACATTGCACTTTTGTGCTCAGGGCCCATTTTCTAAGTTATATTTTAATTGTAGAGGAATGTGAACTAACTTTGTTTCAGAAGTACATACCACTTTCAGTGTTCAAAATACCATCTGATGGGATTAGAGCTACACTGCCATATGAGTGATCATTAATTTCTGAGATGATTCTTGATTACAAAGACATTAAAGTTCACATTCTTGAATGATTTTTTACATTGCACTTTATAAATTCTTAGAGTATTTTGATAAAATTGTTCTAACTGGCACTTCAGAGAAGCATCAATTTGATCATTTTCTGAGACACTTTTACATAACCTTTAATTCATACTCTCCTTGAGTGGCCCATAGTTCACAAATCCTTCCCCTATAATGAATGTGTATGTTCACATATCAATGCTGTGTGCAAAATTTTACTGTATTTCAAGATACCCTTGAAGATCCCTCTAAGAATTTAACTTACATGTGGATCTAAAATGCATGTGCAGAATCCTCAAACTAAGAATTAGTTTTATTATCCTGTCGTTGTTTGATAATCAGAGCAGTTTCATCAAGATCAATGGCAGAGGGATTCTCCATTTGACTTTTGAAATTCATCTCATTTATCCCAATCAAAAGTGTATAGAGAAAAGTTGTGACCTGGGCAGTTTGAAAATGCTTCCTGTCACTGTGTTTTCTGTCCTTGTAGTCTTGCAGCAAAGTTTATTGTGACAAATTTGCTGGGATCCCCAGCATGTTCTATCCTAAACAGCAGGAGCCCCCTCAAACCTTTGGAACTTTTGCAGATGAAGATGTTTCCCTTGAACCTCTCAACAATTTAGCTATTACACTTCTTCCACCAAAATGTAACTGTCCATATATCAGAAGACAATTCAAAAGATCAAATTAATTTTTCATTATTTAAAGAATCTGCCGAGGACAAACAATATGAATAAGCCCTGGCTAGTTTATTCTTCCCTGACACTATATTTAGAGTCTGTTGTTAGGCAGAGACTGTGTGTGGGCCATTGGCCAGGTCAAAGTTTTGAAGTACAGTTTTTCATTAAAACTTGCTTTTATTGGGAGGCATATTTGGGAAGGGGGGAAGCATAATTTTTTTTTTATCACTTTGTTTTCTCATTAGTGCATTGGATACTAAATCCTGGAATAAATACTAAGCTGAAGTGTGTCACGTGCTGGATCCTACAAAGTGAGAAGATGTTTAGGTTTTAACTGCTTTGTTCACCTAAGAAATATTAAAACCTTTCATCTTATTTTGGGCTGCTAGCAATGAAGAAGTACCAGTCATTAAAGGAAGTAAGTGAAGATGGATTATATATATATATATAAAATAGTATTTTGGTTTAAGGACTTCAGGTCACAGTGTGGATTTCTGATGGCTTTAATCATGTATTGTTTTACTGTAGAAATACAATTGTGCTATTCTGTTACCTTTGGTGACCTAAAGCAGGACTCCTTCTGAACATATAACTGAATCCCACCACTTACCATTTCATGGAATTAATGATTTTTATCCATACTCAAGGGAAACATTGGCAATCGTGTAGCCTGATTGCAATCCAGAAAGAGCCAGCACGTTGTCAAGATTTCACTGGAAATCTACACTCTTCTCTGTCTACATCCCTCCCACTCTATTGCTCTTATCTAATATGGCATCATTGTGCTTTAGGGAATACCAAGATCCAAATCTACTGAGAAGAGAAGGTTTAGGTGCTGAATTACTGAGCTCTTTTGAAATCTTTGGCCATTCGTGGTTACTTAATGCATGTCTTCAACGACTCATTAAAATTCATTTGCAATCAAGTACTGTGCACAATCACCCTTGGGCAATAAATTATTTGAAAGTTTGACTCTCAAGAGCTCAGATTAGCTCTTCTCACAAACGTTGAGGAGGATAAAGCTCCCATTGACTTCAGTGAAAACCCGAAGAACTGTGCTACTGTGTTACCTGTGTGTACTTTTGAAAATTCCTCATGAAATCCAAGACAGTGTTCAAATGATATTTTTAGGGAACTGGAGTTTTTAAAATGAACCATAACATTGGCACTGAAGAAAAACTAAACAAAACAAAACAACCAAACCATCGATGTTCGTGGCTTTTTTTCTAGAGTAATGGAGAGTAAGGAACAGAAAGGATATGTAACTGTTCTATAGGGCAGCACGGTGCAAGCCTAGTACATCTGAAAGTGTTTGGTTGCTCCCAGAGAAAGTATTTAAGATTTAGGATCATGCAAAGAAAGCAAGTTGCTTTTGGCCATTCCTTGAAATCCTTTGCCTGATTTGCATTGATGTCATGATAACTCACTTCAAAGGCTGATGTCTGTGGAAAGTCCAAGGACACACACCTTTTGACTCTGTATTGCTGGAGGTCATTCCAATTGTTCCCATTGTGAGGTGGGAAGTCTTCTGCTTAATTTATTTTGTAACTGTTGATCTCCAAAGACTGTTGTTTGCATCTGTTTATTAAATTGCAAACTCAGCTGGGAAAATGGTCTTTATGGTGTCACTTTATTACGGTCCCATTTACAATTGGAGCTGAGCTCAAACATGATAAATATTTTCCTTTGTGAGGGGACACATTGTTGGAGGGCCATTGAAATAACATGAAACTGGAATTGTTTGTTTATGAGATCAGATTCATTCATTACTTTGGTGAGGAGCTGTGAAATGTAAATCTCACATTCCACTGGACAATAACAGCACCAGCTTGAACTCATTTAGAGGTGTGATATTCCATTCAAAGGACGGCTGTTAATTTTATTGACCAAATTTTGGAATTGGGGTAGCATTGATATTCAGGAATGCTTCTGAATTGCTTTCCTTCTGTGCCATTTTTCTTATCTTTGGGAAAGAGAAGAGGTTCAAGCTTCATCTAAGGGTATTTGTAATACGAAAAAAGATGTAACTTTCTTATTTTGTATTAGCATTCTCCTGTTGCACATTTTCCCACCTTTCTGAGAAAGTGTGTGTGAGTGTGTGCAGGGATATAAAAACAGATAGAATCATATTCTTTAGAAGCAGTCTATCTTTTTACATAGGTTTGTGTTCATTTACATTTTCTGTTGGTGGAATTCAATAATTTAATCAAGGTTCTGATGAATTAGTGACAAAAGATTTAATACTGGTGTATAGATATTGCAAAATGACAGTTTAAGCCATTTGAAGTAACACTTAAGAGTGATTTTAAACTTAGTGACTAAAACTTACATGTTTTAAAGAATATCCTAGAATTGAGTAAATTCTTTCTGCAAGACTATTTAAGACTGATTTATTATATGAATGAATAAGATTAAAATCAACTAAAAACTGGTTACTGACCTTATTAAAAATTGTTCCCAATCTCAGCTACAATCCCTCAATGAGATTTAGTTTATTTAACAAGTGGATATGCAGCACTTTTCTAAAATCACATGGTTTGTTCCTGTTGTTGGTTTGGCACTTAAAGCCCAGATGCCCAAAGCCTCTCTGTAGACAGAAAAAGATCTGTCTCTATACCTGTATGTTACCACTTCCAAGTATTTTGTTTGATGAAGAAATAGAATAAACATCACTTCATCCCCAGAGCTGCCTTGTTAGGTCTCAGATAGGAAATCCATCAAATGAATTTCATAGCTGCTGAATTTCCTTTCCTCTGTTTTGTTGCTCTTCCTGAAATGCTGCTGTTTGGATGTGATATTGATACAAGCAAAGTAAAATCAAAGAAATGCTGTCAACGGCTACTGCCCAAGTAGCCAGTAGCAGCTTGAGTTTATCAAGGGATTTGACACAATGCTGACCTTGATGTATTCCAGATATTAGTAATCTGGATCCTTGATTATTTGGAGAGAAGGCTGTAGCTGGATCTGCCTTGTGTATGGGTCCTTATTTTAAGTTTTTGAGGGTTTTTTTTTGCTTATTTGTTTGTTTGTTTATTTTCTTTTTCCTTGAGAAAGACAGAATATTTACCTAATATTCTAGGGGAAAGGAATGTGAATTTGGAGTATTGAACAGTGGCATATAAAAATATCAATGATGTCACAAAAGCTCTGTCATGAAGACATTTTATTGTTGATGAATTGTAAGAACCATCTGGGTACTATTCTAATGATTCAGAGGCCTCTGTATGGATGGTACAGATGCTTCTTTTGTTATTGATGTGATCTTGTAAATAGTTAAAATATTTACCAAGGCACCTCTGAGCCGAAGCTATACCATTTTATTATTTATACCTTTTCAGAGGAACAAAAATGGAGGTGTCCACTAAATGTGATGGATTAGGCTTATAAACAGCCATTATTGCCATCAAACCTCACATGTCAGCTCCCCCTTTTGTGTCTGTGCATTTCTAAGCTAACCAGTGATCCATGCATAAGATAGAAGGTTAAGAATGTGCGGAGAGAAAGGGGGTTGACTCCAAGCAAGATGTATCTTCTGCTGATTAGAAATACAGCTGTAGAAATGGAAGAGAAAAGAGTTTTTGCAACATGACACTCCCCTTTTCATTTCGCACAACTCACTGTTTAGAACCTGCAAATCGCTAACTAACAGAGTCACTTTGCTGTTTCATGTAACTTAGTGCAGCTGCCTTTTGTTTTCCCGAGATAAAAATCAGGAAACGCAAAAATTAAACAGGTCCAGAGAAGAGGAATAGCAGAGGGAATGAAAGGAAAAAGGTTGAGCAAGTGACTTCACAACTTGTTGACAGAGCAAAGTACCATTTCGTTAAAATGAAGAATGCTTTAAGGCTACACTGAAGGGAAAGCTAACAGAGCTTATTCAGTATAATCCCTGTCAGTACTTTAAAACTGAAAAAGTTATTCCTACTCCCAGTGCACATGCAAAGAGACGTTTTTTCTAAACTAGTGATGTATTTTAAAACTGTTTGCCTTTTCTCTGAAAATGTAGATCTCAACATAGCAGCTTTTCCAAATGTCCATACCTTGTCATGTGATTTTTTCCCTTTTCTTCATGAAAAATTATTCTTGTGCTAAAAGATTCATGAATATGAAAATGCTTTTTAAACTTCAAATAAAAATTTAATACAGTAGGGTTTTTTAACTTTCATGTGACAATGAAATAATAGTGTACTATAGTCCAAGTGTTTGTGATTTTCTTCTTACTTTTCTTAAAATTGTTTAATATGTCAGTGCATTACTGCTGTAAGAGAGAACTGATTAGAAAAATCATGTTTGATGTTGTGCTGAATCATGTAAGTTCAATGGGGATTTATTAAGGCTTGTTGTTATGTTATTACTTAGCTAATTTCTCTTTTGTCTTAACCAGAAACTGATTGCACAAACTGTTGGGTAATTCTTATGCACAACTGAAAAACGCAGAGTTGTGTATTCATGGGCTTCAGAAAAAAAAAAAAAAGGATAGAAAATGTTTGTTTTCTTTCTAATATATTTGAAAACTTCAATGCCACTGTTAGAGCAGCTGAAAACTTCAACTGTGAGTTTACAAAACTGTCACTTAGAACTAGATGGTGAGACCAGAAGTTATGTTTCAATTCTAGAACTACGTGTACTGGTGTGATATTAAACTGTGGTTTTACTTTAATTTATAAAACACTAACAATGGCCAGTCTGGCAGTCAGAGCCATTAGTATGCTGGTGCACTGACCATCCTGTCTCTATAAGTCCTGTGATCTGAATTGCACAACCAACGTGGCAAAGGTCCAGATTTCAGTTGCCACTCCCACTGGGAAAGAAAAAAACAAGCTTGTACACAATTTATGTCTGCAGTTGGTTCACTGTATATATTGTAAAACATTTCATCTAGAGAATGGCATTCGACCTTATTTGGGTCAAACATAATTTGTACCAACAGCATGAAAAATGCTTAAAGAAAATGAAAAAAAAATCTAAAACTTACCATTGCAACAAAATGGACATAAAAATGTAGATCCTTTTGTATGCAGTGATCCACGTCTACTCTTCCGACTTGCTGTTACCCAGCATCTCCCACAAGAGGAAAATAACAGTAAAATGTCAAATGTCCAGTAAACTTGCATCTAAAATAAAAGAATATTCTCATCTCTGACCTCACAGTTTACATAAATTTCTGCAGGCTTTGATGTAGCTCTCTAGAATTAACACTTGGGAATGTGAAATGAGATTACACAAAGCAGTGAGTATGGGAAGAATTTCAAGTGCCAGGTAGTCTTAATGTTTCTATTTTTCTAGGAGTTCTGCTTGATAGCCTGGTAGCTAAATGAGCAATGAAGGTAAATGCTATGCCACTTGAATCAGATTTTAATTTAGGATACAGTCAGATTGCAAGAATTGCAACTATGCTGTTTAATACTGTATTATTAGTAAAGCTTTAACTTTCCTGTGTACTCCTGTTTATGGAAAACATGTAAAGATGTTCTTGAATACCCTTCAGAAGGCCTCAGGTCTTGTGGTGTAAGTAGTTCTGAGATACAGAAATTCTGCCTGCATGTATTTTTAGGTCATGAAAAGCTATTGGATTTTTAGCCTTTTTAGTTTCAAGGAACTGAGCTATAGATTTAGGTTCCGTGTGTGGTGTTTTTATTAACGCCTCCTAATGTCAAAACTGTTCAATTACAAATAAAAAGGGTTGGACGAAACAAAAATCTAGGAATGTGCATTGTCCTGGTATTCTCATATTTGATTGTGTCTTGTGAATAAAGTGGGGGGTTGTTTGGGAGTTGTATTTCATCAGGCCAAAGGCATACATCACTGCACTGATTTGTAGCTCAGCACTCTTTGAGAGCTTGAAAAATGTTAAAACAAATCCTTCACCATTGTCTCCTTATGGCCTACAGAGCAAATGTTGGGTTTTTCAGTGTCTTAGACCTCCCATTAGCTGGACAGAATCTGGAATTCTTCTTGGTTATGATTCACTGCTCATGCAGACAAAGTGTACATTTAACTGAAAAGAGCATTTATGTACTTCTCAGCCCCAACGCCGTTACTGATGAATTCTGAATATAGAAAGGGGAAGGGGAAAGAGGCTTTAAAAAAAAAAGCCCAAATCCAGACTTTCTTGTGATCTTGTAGGTACCAGTGAGTAACATCTCATGCAGACAAAAGCTAGTTAAAACTGACTGGAGATAAGCATTCTTCTGCAGTGACTCATCTTCCCCAACAATAATGGAAATGTAGCCACTGTTTATGAGATTGCTGAAGTGCAAATAGTAGTGTCCATGAAGCTGAGGTTAATTACAGGAAGGTCTTTCATGATAATTGCTAATAAACAACACTTGTCCTCCTTTGGATCTATTATTCTCTGCAGAGGAAGGAGGTTTCTGCAATTTGAATAGAATTTTGAACATTTGCTCAGGAGGTGTAGGCAGTAAGAGGCAGGAGTGAATAATAAAAGTCAGCCATAAAAGGGGAGGAGGCTGACCACATCTGACATTTTCTCTCTTATAAAATGTAGAATTCAGAACGGATTACTAAATTCCCACAGATTGTCACTGTCTCAGCATGTAATGTGGATTGGCCAAAGAGGAACAAGCGCCTGCATCCATTCTGAGCTGAATCTGAACACTGGGCAGTCTGGGAGTGATCATGTCTGCAAAGGGACAGTAAAATATTCTTTTAAAGGCTTCTAGTTCTCCAGGGTGTCTAGAAAGCTGATCTCTGCTTTAAAGGGAGTGTTCTGTGGGAGATGAAAACGGATTATAAATCCCCACAGAAGTGAAATCATTGCAATTAGTCTTGGAAACATACCATTAGTATTATTTTAAACGGTAAAGAAAGCAATTATGAAGGTATTTTGAAAATTTTAGGTTTCTGGTACTAATTTTATTAAAGAACTAATACTGAAAACTCTCTCTCCTGTGTATCATCTTTCTTAAATTCTTGCATATGTGCTGTAAAGTTGGCTCCTATCACAAGAATGCCCACAAAGGTCTGTCTTGGGAAGGCACAGAAGGTGACCAGGTCTTAGTCTGTGCTCTTTACAATGCCACATAAGTATCTTTATCTTATCTATATTTGTTAAATCAATTAAAAGAACATATGGAAGTTAATCCATGGCTGACTTACTTTTGTAGTGTGACACAGTATGAGCACGTGGGATTTCTTGTCAGTGCAGAAAATACAAAGTAGCTTTTTGGTAAATGTCAGCAGGTCCTATTTGTGGCTGTGTAGAAAACAAGTCTCCCTTCTCTGTGATAAAATTATTCAACACTTATTTTACGTGGTTAATGATTTAAATTCCTTTTTACCACAAGTTTTGCAACAGTAAAACAAGAATGGTATGCAGCCTTTCTGAGAGATGCAGAGTTCAACTGGCTTAGTGACAGAGCTATTGGAACTTGTTTGAATGTTAGAGTAGCTGAAAAACCTCCAAACTTAATCTTCCCCAATTTTTATTTCCTATTATGGAGTTTGTGTGTATGTTGTGTTATCTTAAAAGAACTGAAAGTTCTCACTGCTTCTGTTGAACCTGCACCTTTTACCTCCAAGGGTTTGCCTTAGGCTGGAAATATAGGACCCTCTTCTCTTAATCAAAATAAACATTTACTGGAGCAGGCACCAGAATCTGCAAGAGGTGGAACCATACACTGCAAATAGAAATGAGGGCATTCCCAGGAAGTAGGGGATTTAGGCATGGGTTCTCCAAGCGAGAACAGAAGGAGAAATGAGGAAGGATGGCAACTTTCTTTTTGTCATTTTTGTGGATACAGCTTGTTTTCTTTGTTTTCTTTAGAAGCATCTCAAAACTAAGTATTTTACTTGACCTTAAATACAGAATTTATTATCGATTTTTTTCTTCTGTTATTGACAAAATTTATTTTGATCCAATATTTCTTTGTGACTTCAGTGTGTCTTCTAAGGGGGCTTTTTTAGCCTGAATTTTTTTAGTAATGGTAAAGGGATAAGTTGACTTTTATAAGGTATTAGGCAATGCAGGGCACCTCTTTCAGAGGGCAATGAGATTGGAGAGTGCTCTGCAGTGTAGCATATTCCTAAAATCCGTTTGCAGACCGAGGTTTTGCTGCAAGCTCTGGATCTCGTTACGTAAAGTTTGGAAACATAAATCATGGGTGTGTTTAGGAAGGAGCGTGATAATTGTTGAGGAAAACCTGGGCTGTATATGCAAAAAAAGTACACAGGACACAGTATTCTTTGACATCCCTTGTGTGGATGGAACGTCAGCTGATGGAGAAAAAGGAGCTTAACTTATCTACAATAACTCCAAGAAATTACTTTGGAAGCTGTGCTCCTTGGATTCTCCCAGAGATGCTTGCTCTCCAGGAAGGGCAGGTATTGAATAAAAGACAGTGTCATGGAGGGGAGGGCTCTGCCTGGCTCTCCTGGCAGGGCTTTCCTGGGGGGTGTCAGACACCTCTTGTTACAGGGGCTGCAGCACCACTGCCAAGGCATGGAGACAGAGAGGATCTCAAGCATATTATATTAATTGCCTCTGTAATTGTGTATTACCCTGCAGCAGGCTCCCAACTTTCAAATCATAGATAAATCTTTTCATTTAGTGAAGGTATCCCTCATAGGCTAAGTACTAACATATTGTACCCTTGATTGTTTCAGATTTTGTAATAATTAGTAGTTCAGGAATGATCACAGAATTGGTTAGTGATATGCAATACTTTGGCTTCCTGAGCCCTCAAGAATTTTCAGTGTGTTCTGCTTAAACATATTTTAAAATCAATTTGCAAAATTATAACTATACAATTGCCTAGAGCTATAGAGTCTTCTAAAAAGCAAAAAAAAAAAACAAACAACCCTGATGTCCCAAAAATCATGAGTAATTTACAAATAATTTTCTAATAGCCTCCTTAACAATCCTCTATTTCTAAAATTCTCTTTTTTTTTAAATGAAAAGGTTTTTTTCACTAAATTTACTTTTAAAAATTGATCTTTTAATTAAATAATAATTCCCGCTTCATAGAAACACAATTCTGTAAGAGATGCAGTTGGTGGCTTCAGCACAAAGGTTGGAAAACCAGATGTTTGCAAAGCTGTTGCTCACAACTTAATGCATGGACCTGCTGAGCTTGTCAGAGTCCTGAGTAGGCAGTTCTCATGGAGTTCAGACAATAAATATTTTTATTTCTTTAAATAGGTATATAATCATCTTGTTAACATGGTTTTACTTAAGACAAATGAGGAATGGGCAGAACAGAAAGGTAATTAATAGTGACCTTGGAGGAAAAGCTTCAGTTTGTCTTTTCCCCAGTCACACATCAGACCCGTCTCACACAACTCCAGGCAGAATACAGGTTTCATAAAAGTTATGTGCCTGAAACATTCACACCCTGTGTTTTTCCTAAATCACATTTCTCAGAACGTAAATCTGGGCAGAACCTGAATGTAAAATTTCCTGGTATGTTTTATGGTGCAAACACAGAATCGTCTGCTCCAGTGATACAACCCTCTATTTTTTTATCTCTTTTGAGTGGAGTGAATTGTTTGGCACCTGAATAATGAAGCAGTATGGCCAAACTTAACTCCTCTCTCACCAGAAAACTTGTTGCTAAGAAGCTGCATATTGCTTTTGACTGTCAAATAAACTGTTTGGGGAACTACTCTTTTGCATTTATAACATAAATTGTTATAAAAAGGCACACAGACTCAAGAAAACCCAGTTCCCATCAGTTCCCTAGTATTTGGATTCCATTATCATAGGTGTTAATTGGGCAGTATACTGCCCTGCATCTCCTGGTTGAAAAACCTAGAGGGACTTTTTGGAAAATTAATTAGAATTCAAAGTCAATTGGAAATATATTTTTAATAATGCAAGGCTTTTTCTACTATTCCTTCTGCTGGAGCTACTGTTTCTTCTTTTAGATTGTGGCCTCAACTTGTCTGAGACTGTCCAGTGTAAATAAGAGTTATCTGTTGGTAATTTTTAATTCTGGGTCTAATATATATATTAAAAATAGATTATTTGTTTAAACTAATCTTCATTTAAATAAGCTATAAAAAGTAGTTCTAATGTCAGAGGAAGCTATTAGCCACCGGTTGGGAACCTTTCTGAATTTTAAGATGGGCATGAGGTCTGGATAAATTATCAGTGAGTTCATTTCCCTTCCTGACATATCATCTGTGTGGTCTTCAGACCGAAGAGTACTTGTTTGTTCAAACCATGCCTGAAGTGGTGGGATGTTGCTTATTTACTGAAATGCAAACAACAAAAAATATAAACGATGAAAAACATCAAAATAGATCTGTTTAGTTTCACGTTCTTGAGCCTAAGGAAGTTTCAGGACAGCAGAATGGATGTGGAATGGGAATTTCCTGAGTTTCAGTCCTGAGCTCTCATTGCTTTGGCTGATAACCCAAACTGAACAACCCCCCGTGGTTTGTGTGTCCCTCTGGGCAGACATTCCACGTGGGTGTGCAGCTCCAGGGAAGGGCTGTCTGACAACTCACATTTTGCACTCTTTCACAGACTCATGGCATCACTATTGAATACAAACTTATGGCATCACTGATTGAATACACTTTTTCCCTGTTTTTTCCTCAAGCCTTCAAATGCTTTGGTTTTTTTTCTAAAAAAGGATTAATGAAAATTTTCTTCATTAAGTTATGAAATAACTTTATCTGCATTATAAGATTTTTAAAGAATTAATATATTTAAACTTTAAAAAATACAATTTTCTTTTATAGTCTGGGATGCTCATGTCAGACATTTGGTGAAGCCTTGAAAACAATTGCTTTGGGTTGTTTGGTGGTAATTCTGGAGCTCTCTGAGAGATGCAAGGAAACATCTAAGCTTTCTCATGAGTGACTATACATTTTTGGAGGCCCAGTCCTTGCTATTCAGTGTTATTTCCTTAAGCTTAGACTGACTCGATCTTCAGGTGCAGCTTTTCTGTGCTTCTTTAAAATAAATTTTTAAAAGGACAAAATGTATATATTTTAGTCTATATTTGGTTTTGTTGGAGCTGTTTAATGGACAACTGGTTTGTTTTATTTATCTGACAGGATTTCTTCATATTGTTTCAGGTTATCAGCACTCTTTCAGATCATATTACAGCTTGTGCTCAGATTTGACCCTCACTAGGGTTCACTTTAAATCAGATCCTTATCATTAATGCAGTGATAAATAGAGATGCTTTGGAAGCAGTATACAGATTATTTATTTAGTGCCTCTCTGTATCATGTTTTATACAACCTGAGATCAATGTCAGACCTTTATGGATATAGCTTAGGTTGCATTCAGTAACTACAAACTAAAGCCCTTTAAATAATGTTAACTTAATAGCTGACATTTTTATGAAATAAGTCTACAAGGGGGGAAATGTAATATTGCTCTACAGTGAGGAAGATTTTGATTTTGAGTTTCATCTCAAACCTAAAGGGATGTTTTTAGTTTAACAACTGCCTCTGAAGTCTCCATTTAAAAAAAAAAAAGTAAATAAAAGGGGAGACAAATGCTTTTAAGGATAAAAACAGAAAGAGTGCTCTACCACAGGTGTGACCTGGGGTTATTGCTTTTGTAGTGGTACTTTTGGGAAGCCTCTAAATAATTTTTCCCCTTGTAGTCCTGGTGGTCTTTTTTGTCTTAAGTGCTTTTCTTTCTTGCTAGATAAATTTAGGCTGAATTAAAACATATTTTCCTACTTTAGATATAGTCTTATAATTTTCTGTACTACTTGTTCTCAAGTGTCCACCTTAGTCTGGAAAAATGGCAGATTTGTAGTCTGTGCATTTGCTTTCTTGATTGCCTTTGCACGAGTTTTAAAGTCTCCTTCTAGAGCAGATTGCAATGGAAACTTGAGAAGGAAGAAAAGTTTTTCTATTAGAGTTTCGATGTAATGAGCAAGCTGAACTATGGCTAGGTAATGAAATGATTCACTTAAGCTTTTATAATGGTGCAGACCATTTTACAGAAGACTTTTTTAAGCCATTCAATAGGCACATAAATAGAGGAGAGGTGCCCAGGCAAACAATATTTCAGTCCAAATTTAAGTGTTAGCCAAAATCACAGTTGAAGCTATATCATGGGTAAAATTAGATCCAGGTTTGGTGTAAATATCAAAATTTTAGGAATTATTCTGATAAAATTTCAGCCCATATCTAAGTATTCAAGTGCATTGTTGAATGTTTTCTTCCTTGTCCTACGTAGAAGTAAAATCTGTATGAGTAGATTATTTGATTCACTCAGGAATTGCTCTTGAAAAAAATAAGAGCAAATATTAAAATTGTTCAGAACTGTGAAATGGTATTGAGATCTGATGTATTTCTCCCTCCACATGGTCTGTAGAAATGTGCCCTATAAAGTCTTAAGGTCTAGAAAGCAGCTACGGGGATTTTGTTACCTTTTCTCTTTCTTCTACTTGTAATTGTAGTCCAAGCTGGTAATAGTATGGCTAAGATGAATTTTGTTTCAGTTTTGTTTTTCCCTTCAAGTCCTTCAGAGATTTCATTAACCTACAAGGCCTTTCATGGTACTCGCTCTCTGACAGCCCATAACCCCCTGGGAGGGCTGACTGCTGTGCCAGCTGTGAAATGCCCAGCCTGGGACATCCGAGCTCAGCAAGCAGGGACAGGGACTGTCCCAGGGAGCCAGGTCTGAGCTGCCATGCTGTGTTTCAGGGCCAGCCACAGAACTACCCTCAGCAAACTGTGATAGACTGAACTATGCAAGGCGTTTATGCTGCAGTGATGGTCTTCAATACATTATGCTGAGCATAGTTAGCTTTATTTTTTCCTTGTTTTCTTAAAATTTGTTAGCCTTTTATTTCTTCAGTCTTGGTTAATCTTGTACTTATCAGCAACATATTAGAACAAGTAGGATTCTGTGGGACCAGGGATATTTGTGTGTTCACTTTGGCTTCGTAAAAAGCATTAGAAGTTGTGACTGAATTAGAGTATATTTCTTTAAAAGGATGTCTGTGTTTCTTTAATAGATTAATGGATTTTATTGTTTAATTGGAGAGCTGTTACTGGAGAATGCTTGATATAACAAATTTCAGTCTTTATCTTGGAAAGGATGAAGTGATACTTTTCAAATGGACCCAAGGAAATATATTACAATATAATTTTGAAATTGCTGAAACACATTTCTTTATAAATGAAAAAAAGCACAGCTAGAACTGTACTGATCCATTCAAATACTCAGGATTTAGTTGATATACTGTATTGCTCCAAAATAAGAAAATGGAGGTACATGATTGATATGAGGTGATTAAAGAAAATTTAAATACAATGCATTCCTACTAAGCAAAGTGTTAATTCGTTTAGCTGGAAGTCACCCAAAAGAAACAGCTGTTGTCTTGGTTAAGTTTGTTCTGATACTGTGAACTGTATTGTTGCATGTTTGTGGATGAGTTTCCTGGCTCACTTAGCTGGACTCCAAAAATATTATTGAAATTACTGCTTTATGTATTTGTCTGTGAATTGAAATTTCCAGTTCCTGTAAACTGCGGGGTTTGGTGGTTGGGAGGTGTTTCGGTTGGTTGTTGTTGGTTTGAGGTCCTTTTTATAACCTCAGTTTCTGGAGGTACTCCCTTGTTTCTTCCCATCTGTATTGGCCTCTCTAATCAAAGGTATTAATTAATTCACCATGCTTCCTCTGGCTCACATCCTTCAATATTATGGTTAAAACAACACTGAGGCACTTATTTCTTGTCATCCAAGGTTTTATATTATGTCGTTTGTCTTCATAAATCTCCACATAAGCTCAGAATTACTCCAGTGATTGATAATCCAAATTTCAAATAGTGTCTTGTATAAATGTCACTGGCAGGTCAGTTTAATAAAGCATGTACCTGTGTGGAGGCACACACGGCTGTCTCTGCTGCTGGCTTCGGCACATGCTCAGTAATGCCATGGATGAAGGGCTTTGGATGGATATTTAACTGTATTATCTGTAGTTGTTGACATGCTAATTGGTCTTAATGGATCCTGACAAACACTGAGTTAATGATAACTGAGTGCAACAGACGCATAATAATGGAGTCTAAAAACCTCAACCCAGATTCTCTCAGTAAAGACTAAATTTACTATACAGTGGGCTGTTTCTGTTACAGCTCATTATCAGATGAAATGCCACTGTTTGCAAAACTGCATTGTTCTACTTTTCCTACCATATTTTCCCCATTTAAAGGTGAAAAGGATCATCTTGAAATAAGGCAAGATGTTTCAAAATTAAGGAGAGGGTATAAAATCAGACAAGAATCTTGTGAACATTTTGGTTTTGAGGATGTTTCTTGTGAATATTTGAGGAAGACAGATTTGCACAAAGAGTTTATTATGCTGTGTTAATTCAATTCTTAAACAGTGAAATGGGAGAACATCCTTAAACTTTCTTGTTGCCAATCACCAGGAGTTGTGAAACTGCTGCATTATTAAGAAGTAGAAGATACAATCCCACCATGCAACATAGGCCTGTCTTTAAGGTGGAAGATGTATTGATGGGTTTTAAATCCCACTTTTAAAGAGGATGATGTATTTAAATCTGGATGCAAGGGGGAAGGGCAAGGACTTTCCTGAATGACAGTTACTGATATTCTTCCAGTGTTATTAGTGATTACTTTTACTCACACACCCCTGCCAGAATGTTAATATTGCCATGTTCTCTTGGAACCAAAATACTCACAAATTCCAGTTTAAAGGAGAATGTCCTAACAGCAAAATCCAGGAACACAAACATTTTAATTGACATCCAACGTTCTGTGTAGCAAGTTGTTTACAGTGCAGTTCTAAATGCTGAAACACTTTGCGAATTCATTTTAGGGACTTTTATGATTTTGGGATTGAAGTTAAGTGCAAGAAATTCATAATTAAATAGACTTAGGGGTTTGAGAGTGGTTGACAACAGCCAGGCAATGTCACATTACCCTGTGTGCTGGCCCACATCATGTAGTCATAACATCATCAAAAGTGTTGCTGGATTCCATAGAGATCCTGTTTGCTTAAACCATCAGACCATCTCAGTCTGGGGTTGTCACCAGGCTGTGTAAGACTTGAGCACTCAGCAGTAGTTTGAAGAGCATTAATTACGTTCTGCAACTGTTTGTGTAAGGAGCTTGCTGAAAAAAGTGTGCCACCTTTTCAGATACAGTTGTTGGATTACAGCTGGATCCTTTATTCAGATTCAATCAGCAGCTGGGAGAAGAAGACGTGGGCACCATGGGCCCTGGAAGTGGCTGAGAAATGGAGATTAGCTGTGCACTGGCAGCTCTGCTTTAGGCAGAAACCAACTGATATGGTCTGCAACCGATGAGTGGCTCCAGCTTGGTTAAAGCCCTTGAATCTGTTCTCATTTCTGCTGATATTGGTACTGACTTAAAAGTCAATATAAAAGGTCAGTGCAGATTAAAGATAACAGAATATAGCATCTGTGGAAGCTGCTTGTTGACAAGTCTGCAGAAATTTTCGAGCACTTATACAGTGTGCTAAATTAAACCTGGGGTATTTCTGATCCATTATCTTCTGTCTGACCAGAGGCTTCAGAAGTAGGTGAATGAAATGCATGAACCCTCTTACATCATGACAGTGGCATAATCTCCATATGGAAAAAGGGAAAATCTGTCCTAAACCCTAAAAGCCAGTTAGATTCTACCTTGATGATTATCTGATGACCCAGATCTTACATTCTCAGCTTACACCATATGAATTCCAAGCAGGTCTTTTGGCTTTAGGTTACTCTTGGGCATACTTACAGCATTGTGTCTGGGGTTTTTTCAGCATCTCTGCTACATTTTCTGTTTCCTAGTCTCTAATGTAATCTCCTCTGGAATGAGATCTGCAAATTCAGCTTCCCCAGGTATCCAGAATTTGGTCCTGTGTGTGACATTCCTGTGCAATCCATGGTGTATTTGGGCAGTGTCAGCTGTGAGCACACTGATTTACAGTTCACCTCCTGCACTCTACGAGTGGTTAAGAAATAGACTCAGCCTTAGGAGATGCGTTTCTAAGAGTGGTTACCTGATCACTAGCCCACAAAAAGGATCTTTAAGGTGATTGATTCTGAGCAGAACATTGCTGAAGTTTAGAGATTTTTAATCCAGTGACCTTCAGAAATATTAGACTACGGCTAAGTAAAAATGATGGCAAATAAAGACAAACCAAAATTTAATCTTACAGATAGTAGACACACAGAATTTTTGTAAAATTTATACTGGGATTTCTAGGATGTGATAAAGCTATCAGTCCATATTTTTGTTAAATTTGAAAAAGAAATTGTAGAAATCTACCTTCTTTCCCACCTCGCCCCCTCCCCCCCCCACCGAATGACACTTTTAGGAATATTAATTCGGAATATTTACCCTTTTTCTAAACTTACTGCTAAAAGAAACCTTAAACAGTTAGTAAACTTCACTTTTCATTTCTTTTTTGTTTCTTTGTTTTCTAATAAGGATTCAATAAATATTTTTCCACTAGTTCAGTTTTTCTTTTACAAAATATTAAAATTAACACTTATACTATAATGGGATTTTTATTTGGCTGCTTCATGAAATCAAAGTCTAAAAAGATGTTACTGATTTTACTGGAATGAAATGAAACCTTTTAGTCTCATGGATGTGTGCATGTGCATTCTCTGCTTCATCACTCACTGGATTTGCAGGGTAAATACATTCAAGTCTCTGTTCTGAATCGAGTGGGGTAATTATTCAAGGTATGACTCCAAATGTGTGTGATTATCCTGGATGGTCCTCACTGGTTTGGAAGCTGTTTGCATCTGACTAAACTTCAGGGCGTGCTGAGAAATATCCTTGACTAAAATTTTGTTTGTTCTGAGAAGGCAAGAATTTTCAGATTTTCCCTTAGGGAAAAAAGTTTTTTCTTAAGGAAATTATTTACAAATTAAAGCAGAAATTAATATTTCATTTTTTTAAAATTACCAATTTCTACCAAACAGCTGTGATGAAAGGACTCAGATTTCTGATTCCACCAGGCATTCATGTGTGACACTGTGAAACAAGTTAGATGTGTGATATTGGGGGTTATTTCAGCCTCTCAGTAGCTTATGACGCTAACCTGGAAACCAATTAATTGTCTAACTGATTGATTTTACATTTATATCAGTTTTAGATATCAAAAACTGTATTTCATTTCATCTTTTCTAGATTTTATATTCCCCTTGTGGCAAGTTAACATTAGATATTTTTTGTCTCAAGGAACAGATCAAATGAACACGTAAATGTTAACATATTTCTCAGAAGAAAAGTATTACATAGTTTACTTTAGCAGCTGTACAATGTTGATTCAATCTTAAAGTTTTTAATTATGATTTGTCTTTTATATGTATGCAAGAATCATTTTTTTCTTTATCCATTATTTTCCTTTAAACATTTCTGAAATGCAGCTGTACTGTGTATGTGTACTCTATTTTACAAAGTAACCTGGGTTTGTATTTTACATTTGTAATTCTTTTCAGCTGTAATTTTTCTTTCATATTATCTTTTCATATTCTTTCAGTTTTTCTAAATGAGGCCACCTATGAAACTGCTGGCAGGTAGTGAGAAAATAAGTGTTTAATGAGTGAGGAAACTATTAGAGCAGTCAGGAAAGGGAAATTACAGCATATGTAATAGGACAATCATTACTTTTATAAAATGCAGTATTAAATTGTTAATGTCTCTTGACAGTTCTTTAGTAATTAAGATTTCATCTTGATTGTCTTTCTGTTAACATGAAACGATATGATGGTTAATATTGTTTAAATCACAATGTTAAGTGAATGAAAAGCCTTCGTGTATAATCCTCTAGATAGTATTTGTTAGAGGCTTTACTGTTATACTCAATTTAGAAAAATGTTTTTTTCATTAAATTTTGAATTTATAACAAATTGTCTCTTGGTGATATTAAATTTATTATATATATATAGGAATGCACATTCATATAATTTTCTAGCTTTTTAAAAATACATAAACCATATAAATTAAGGCTAATTATGAGGTATGAATAAAAGCTAGACTTTCAGACTAACTGATAATCCAGTGAAACTCAATGTGTGTAACAAACATTTGTAACAAGTGTAATTGCTAAAAACATATTTATGAGACAAGTAGACAGTTATTTTTTCCTATTGTAGCTGAGGTAACATTTCACATTAGATATGATCCAGATAAGAAACATCAAGGTAATAATCAAGCTAAGCAGTTGCTTACTCAGAGGATAAAGGATGTCATGAAAATCAACCTCCCACAGAGGTAGAAGAGAAGGTTTTACAACTATTGAGTCTTGTCATAATGATGCCTGACAGAAATACACTGCCCTCCTAGCTAGAAAATAAATCAGAAACTTTCCACCACCCAGAGAACGAAGGGCACATTAACAGAAATAATCATAAAATATGAAAAATGAGCTAAAGTATACAGAGAGAATTGATACAGTTCATTTCAGAGAGAACACAAGTAAGGTCTTTTGAGAAGCACACTAAGCTTACATTTAAGCAATGACTGTTGGGACCTACTCTGTGACTTTGGGAAAGTCTCTTAGTGTTGAAACCTGCTGTACATTCCTACTGTGCTCAACATATTTGAAATCAGTTTTTGATTTCTGTGGTTTAGTTCCCCTAGAAGTAATAGCACTTTACTCTCTGGAAGGCTTGTCACAAGGATGAATTCCTTAATTCTTTAGCTGATATAACATGGCAGTGACACAAGCACATCTGTTGCAGTACGAATAGAAAACATAAAACCCACATCATTTAAGAAAGGAAGATGAAAAAGTCAGTATCACAAAATGAAAGCGTTCCCAGAAGAAAATTTTGATTAGCTTTTTTTCCTGTATTTTCAGCAATATGGTGTCTGAGGCAAATCCCCCATCGTTAATCAGACTGTTCAATGCTGGTTTATGGTCTTCTTGAGCACTTTTCAGACATTGCTGACATATTCTGTTCATGAATACCACAATACACCAATTATTTTTTTTAAAATCTCACTCCAATTTTGATACTTGGCATTTCATTGCATAGGTTTTTCCCAAATACTGTGTTGCACAGCACTGAACACGTTCTCAGACACAAAGTTGAAAGCAATGAGTGCATATAATATGGAAGGTCCATATGTACAAAAATGAGTAGAGTTGCTACCAGGAACATACTGACTTTCACTATCAACCATTTAAAATCAATTTGAAGGCATTTGGAAGGCATTTTAAAGAGCAACTAGGCATCAATAAAATTTAATTAATTGGGTCCATGGATGCACATGTAAATTGAGTGCTAATTGTACTAGCAATACTTTTCTATTAAAAATTAAACTCATTATTAGTAATTAAGAAAAAAAAACAAGCCAGTGTTGTTCCATAAACAAATCTCATTTTTTTTAATTGTGCCTCTACTTTAGATAACAATCATAATTCTCCATTTGCTTTGTTAAATATGAATATCTCTTCAGCATGGGAAAGATGGAAAGATTGCCAGTTGTTTCAAGACATCATTCAAAACTTCGGACTCAATGTTTTGTTTAAATTCCCTTATCCCTCCTTTGAACAAGAATAGAAAGTTCAGGCAGACTGCCTAATGTATTAAGGAGAAAAATTTTTCAACCATGTTTTTACAATGAAGAATTTAATAGTAATGTGGGGATTGGTTGGATAATCTTTTTTATTTAGCCATAGGTCTGAGAATGTAGAGACGAGAATTAATACCAGTGACAGTTCAGTTCAGGATGTAGGTATTTGAAGCTTCTGTTCAGTTTCTGTTTCTTCCACAAACTCTGCTGCTGTGACTGCTTTCAGAACAAATACAACTCGGGGCCAAGGGGAGGAATATGTGCTCAAATGTTGGAAGAAAGTCAACAGATGTCAGAAATGAATGTTAGAATCTAGTGCTTGTTGAACTTGCATCGGAAAAGTTGGGCTGAGACTTCTGCAGTGTGAATTTGAAAAGCAGATCCTCTCCTTGTACAGTGGTTCTGGATTCTCTTTGCAGGCAGACAGCTGGGACTTAGGAACTGGAGACCCTGCTTTATCAGCTAGATCCTCTGAATGATTTACGCACTCATTTGCCAGTTCCCACACCAAAAAAATGACTATGCTGCTTCATTATCTCGCTGTTGTAAAAGCCTTATAAACTGCCAAGTACTTGGGCATGAGGGAGACATGGCTGCCATATAGTAGAGAGCAATGGTGGTATTGTGTTTGAATACATATGGAAGACAGCGATGAAAAAAAATATTAAAAAAGAAGAAAACAGAAAGAATCTGAACCAATACACTCCAAGAATTCTGAATCCAAATCCTAACTTGTCCATTTATTCATTCCACCTCCAGTGTGGAGCTTCACTTCACCTGTGGAAAATCTGATCTTAGTTCACTCTGTTCCCTCCATATGAAGAAAAATGTTAGGACAAAGAAACTTATGATCACACATATTTCATATTAATTATTAACTTGTGTGTTTTATCTAGAGCTGGGCTTGTGGGTGGACTTTAAGATGATACAGTTCTAAAAGGATTTGAAGTCCAAATCAATTAAACCAGACAAAGCAATGTCTCACTAAATCTAAGCAGATAACAATAAGAAGTCTGTCCTGTTCTAGGTTTTTAGAGAATCAGTCAAAAATATTTAAGTAGCAGCAAAAAGAGACCTGAATAAAAAGCTTAGGAGTAGCAGGGCAGTATTTTACAGTTAATGCAAAATCAATCAAAATATGAGGAGAGTATTTTATAACATTTACACAGAGCTTTGAAATTCCCCATTGTATGTTGAACTCAGGAACTGCATCTCTCTGTAGCACCCTCACTGACAAGAATAATGGGTAAAGCAAATGTTGAGAAATATCACAGCCTTCCTTCTGTGGCCTTGTGTGTCTTCTCGCTATCTGTAACATGCGCTGACAGCTGGGAACAAGGAGTATTCCATGCTTCCATGCTAAACCAGGCAAGTTCAATTCAAATTCTTCTTAGCCCCAGGGTGAAAGGTAAGAAAACTTTTTTAAAAGTTAATTTCCAAAGGCAGAGATTTGATTTTCTCTCTTGTTCTTGAAAAATCAGGGGCGAAAAATTATATTAGTGGAGATAAAGCCTCAATTGCCTGAATCTTACTGTCTTAAAAAAAGTATGTACCTATATTGTTGATTAGCTTCTGTTACCTAATTTTTGCCACTTGTATGAAAGTTGGAATTTGGTGAGGTGAGTGCAAATACCTCACCAAATGAGATTTGTCCTCCAAGGGTTTGTGTGTTTCTTCTTTCTCCACACAGTGTTTAGGTGCTGTTCCCTTCCCACATCAGCCTTCCTCCCCTGAAATCCCTCATGCCCATTTGACTGCAGGACTCTTTGCTGCCTCTCCTTAGGTTGTGACTCACATGTTGGACGTGTTATTTAGCATCTCGAGTTCCTTAATCATTACAGAACTAATGCAGCATGGATTGATTGACTTTTTTTCAACTGGTATGTCCTATTCATCATCCCAAGAACGTCTTTAGACCCAAGTCAAGGAAATGAGTGCAAAAATTTAGTGAAATGTTCAAATCATGATCTTCCTTGTCTTTATCCATGCATTTTAACTATAAAACCCATAATAGTGTACCTCTCTGAAGCACAGAGAGCTATAAATTTTTTAGTCCAGTAGATTTTATACTTTGAAACATGACCAAAGTGCTTAAAGGTAGTGTAATGATTCTATATTTCATGTAGAAAACAACTCCTAGAAAGTTGTGCATCTGACTGTGAGAAGTGACTTGTGCCTTTTCACTGGGATTTGGAGGACAGAACTTGGAAATTCTGTATGAGTTATTGGAAAGCAGCACAGGCGACATGCCAGGAATAAAGTGAGCTACTTGAAATCCTGGCAACAACTTATCATTTGTCTGATCCCACAAATGTCTGTCCACTGAAAGATTTTCAGTGCACACAGATGTTCACGTAGGACTGGACGAGGTCTTTGTCTTACTTGCTTGAGTAGAAGGTAAATAAAGGCTCTTCATAGTGTTCATTGCCTTGCACTGAAGGCACAGAGCAGATCCTGCTTATTTCCCATTAGTCTGTGATTCTGTTATTTCTTGCTGTGATCTGCCATTAGGTGCACAGGGAAGTTAGGAGTAGCTTGGGTTTAGTTTTGCTCTTGCACTCAGTTGCAAGTCGAGAAAAGAAAGTGTCTTTTGGAAGGTAGTGGTAGCTGACTGTGTTAGGAGTGAGGGGGGAGCAAAGAAGGTATTGCAGACCAGGCTGAAGAATACTGGGATCCTTTAAAGAATCCTGCTTGTAACTGCCCACCCCCCACGTCAGACAAAGTTTGCAAGCATGCTTTCAAGCAGCTTAAATCTCCTCCTAATCTTATAAGAGAAATGGAACTGTTTGCTGTTGCTTATATCTACAGTGGTTTCTATCTCTTCTGTCTGTCAGGTGACCCAGATCCTAAACCTCTTTGTAAACTTCAATTAAACGTTTAGCCATGATGGGGGATGTGTTTCATACAAGCTTTGGTCAGTGTACTGTTTTGAAGGACAGTAAATGGAGATTGTAAAGAAAGTAGATGGAAATTATTCTTGTTGATTCTCCATCTGATCTGATAAATTCCTGTTTTCACACACCAATTGTATTTTTATGAGAGCAAATGGTTATCCATTCAAAACTGAGGACACAAATTTAAGTCTCATTTTTGTTAATGCAAGCCTTGTACTCATTAGCATTCAATCAGAATGGATTAAGAGGTGGGAAACACAGTTGTGCTAAATAGCAACAGAGATAAATACAGTTTCTGCTTTAGGTTTTGAAGTTGTGGGGATGTGGGTAGATTTTTTTGTTGTTTTGGTATGGAGGGGGGTTTTTCCCAATCAGTTAGCTATCTTTGGGTTGCAATGTCATTGTTTTGGGCCTTGCTGTCCTGCCTGATGCTTGATTTTTTGTGGCAGATTTACAATGAAGGGAAAGGGTTCTGTTTGAACTGTCAGGGGACTGTTGGCTCTGCTGCAACTCCTTCAGCTCCAATAAGTTATTGCCAAAACCAGTCATATTGATTCTTACACAGCTGTGGGCAAGCAGCAGTTTCCCTTTCCTGCATGTATTGACTGGCTTTTATTTGTTGAAAATTCTAATAAATATGTACAACTGGATTTGGCAGAATGTCGTGAACAGGAGATCTGTTCTAATGTATTACATGTTGAGATAGCAATTTTATACTTATTCATGGTTATTTTTACTTTCTGTTAGTTTTGAAAGCAGTTATTAAACTATTAATAAGAATTGAATCTTCCAATTCTGTTTTTAGAAGAATGTCAATTTCAAAAACTTTTAGTAGAAATTAAAATTCCTTTTATAAAACTTTACATGTTGCAAAATACAAAGATCAGTCCATATTAAAAAAGTAGTTTTCCTATGGAAATAGAGTTATTTTGTTTGGAATATGTACTACCCAATGCTTATTTCCATCATAGTAATAAATTTCATTTTCATATTAGAGTAAGAAACGCAAAGAAAGACCAACCACGTGAGACAATTTCCACAGTCTCTCTTCAAACTCAGCTACTATATTTGTTCAAGATGTGAAGCAAAATCACACCTTATAGCAACTGAACATACTGGGAGCAGGTGCTGGTTCTCACTGTCTGAAAATGTGGGAAGGAAAGACCAGGGAAGAGTTGAAAATGTTGAAGCAACTTTCCTAGACATCAAAGCATCCAGATCCAAAACTTTATTCTCAGGATAATTTTCTACTATGTGAGGCTGTTTCTAATTTACTTGTATTCTTATAAACTAATTCACAAGCTGACTGAGCTTCAATACTCATCATTTCCTTGATAACTGTGTTATATTGATGGTTGGTTGATGCTATTCTGTCAGTGGTATCCCATGCCAGTGACTCCTCTTATCTGAGTTGTTTCTCAGTTCTATACTGTACTGTGAGTTTGGATTTATAATAATTTCACAGTTTCCTCTGGCCTAAAATGCATGTTACCTACAAGAAGAAATATCAGTGCTTTATGAAATCTAGTAAGAGAAAAATGAGAGGTAGGAAAACTTTCTGATGTTTGTTTTTCTCATGCTGCTTTGCTTGTGTCAGGTTTCAGGGCTTGAATACCTTTTGGTTTGTCTATGTACTTTTTGTTTGTTAAACTTCATGTGCTTATCTAACTTCCTAATCTCCTGTGGGGATTTGATAACCTTAGTGGTTTTTTCATGCTGCTTCTAGTGCCATGATTAATGGGATAGACCACTAAACTGGCCACCTCCAAAATTATGGAATGTGTTAATCAGATGGGCAGATGACCTCAGGGAGTGCAATGACCCTTAGGATCAAAGGTCAGATTTAAACAATATGACAAATACAAGGATGTTGTCATTTCAGACTAAAAAAGGGTAAATAGATAAAGGGTAACTTGAGAGTGATGTACTTATGTCTTGCAGGTTTTCTGTATACAAATTGACTTTTGCCATTAAATAGCAAGTAATGTATCTTCAATGACTTGCTGTATTAGGTCAAAGTTACAAGAGAAAGATTATTGGTAAGGTACATGACACAAAAAACACAAGATTTGGTTTCAGTTTTAGTATCTGGTGTAAAACAACCTGTTATTTCTGTGTCTTCATTTTCCTCTCTATAAACACTACAGAATATGGTCCTTCATAAAGCTGTTCAAAAATCATACATTCATGCTGGCAGAGAAGGTCAAGGCAGTGTTGATATCAGTGCTGCTGTTGAGTAGCTGTTTCGTATATTACCCATTGAACTGGAAACATGATACTATATGGTAGTTTAGTATGGAATTTTATTTTTCTCTCTTAATTGTTAAAGTGATCTCTGTGGAGTTGTATGACAGAAGAAAAAAGGCTCAGTCTTCAGCCTCCTACAGCTGAAAAGAAAGAGGACTTAAAACAAGTTTGTGCTTCCATTACACTGACAGGCCAGGTAATACAACAATCTTTGTCAAAATTTAAGGCAGCTCTAAGTTACACTGGCTGAATAAATTTGGAACTTGTCAGAAAAATCATAGTATGATTTAGAGTTAGAATCATAGTAAAATTCTATTTCATACTATGATTTTTCTGACCATGTCATGAATTCTGTCCAGTACTTTCTAACCCAACCTCTAGCTAAGGCTGGGAAATAATTAATACAGAAATGCATTATGTCAAGGAAAATCATCTGTTGTCCTCTATGGTAGCTTTATGGTTTCAGCTACACAAAGCAGTTCAATATAGGACAGGAGTTTGAAGCTTAAGTGTGTTGAGCCAGTGCCACGTCAAGCAGACAGCACCGTATCTTTCATAAAGCTTCTGTTCAGGAGGATTTGTAGTGAACAATACGGTCTAGAGTACCTAATCTTGCCCCAGTCATGTAGCATTTTTTCTTATCTGCAGTCCTGAGTATTTCACAAATGGGATAAAAAGTAGGATAAAGCCCCTTCATTTCTAAATAAACCAAGTATCAGAAGTGCTCTGTAAACTTTCATAACAGTGTTGTTGCCCTGGCTGTGATGGTCCAAGGACATCACTAAGCCAGGCTTTGTACTGGGCCTTAGTATCTTTTGTTATGATTAATATATCTGCTTAGACTTATTCTCAGCTTTTATTTTCAAGTTTTTTGCTTCTATTTCAAACTTGAGAATTTGTCAAAAGCACCCCTGCTGATTCCCCCAACCACTTATATGTTGCCTGGTTCAATAAAAAATTGCTTCTCCCCAGAACCCGAGACTTGCCTTAGGAAATTCTGTCATGAGCGCCCAGAAGCTCTGCTACATGTTGGTTGTATTGACAGTAAAGGAGACAAAGCACTGAAGAATAACTCATAAACCATCAATTCACCTTTATTACTTAGATAGAGCTCTAACTTGATTCTGGCAGTGTGATTGAGTAAAGAATGTAGCTCAGCAGAAGAACTAAAAAGGCTAAGTCAGGCTGGAAAGATAACTGATATTTTCAATTAATATTCAGCTTTAAGAGCAACCTGCCTAGTAGAGAAGTATTTCCTTAATAGGTCCTCAGATTGCTTTTGGTTTATAGTTAATAACTGAAATGAGTTCTACTGAATGTGGTCAGCTGAGATTTGAGACGGAATGAAGTATTCTATTCTAAGGGCATATGTATTTATGTTCTATGTTCACAAAAAAATAAATCTTTTATAACAATAATAAAAAAGAAAAGAAACCATTTTGCATGAAAACATGTTTTAACTGTATTTGTAACACTCAGTAAATAAATTACAGGTTTTATATCATTCAGAAAGAGCTGCGAGTGATTTATTCAGTTATTAACTTCACACGCTTGGAAGAATGAATTAAATACCAGTCCTTGTTCAAGGCTTTCTGGATTATTCTGCCAGAATATACCACTTAAAAGTTTTGGCAGCTCAGTGTGTGTTGCGTGATGAGCAGGAAGGTTTTGTTGGAAGCTGAAGCAGATGAGTCTGTATCCTGACAGTTTACAGCATCTTATAAATTCCATAAAATGAAAATGAATTATGTATTATTGGGTTTACATAAGGTCACCAGACGAACTCTGACCCTTCTCTTTTCTCATTTGGCTCAATTATTAGATGAAATGACAGATCTGATCTCTTTTCAAATTGTATTAGAAGGGGCCTCTTTATTTTGCCCTCTAGCAGCAATTCTCTGACAGAACTAGGCAAGTGCATTAATTATGATTGATTTAGTGGGTCTATAAGGTGATTATTTCTCAAATTCTACTTCTGTGAGGAAACCTTTTGACCTCTCTCAGGCCACACAGCAAATGAAATCCATAAGAAGATTTAAGAGGGGACTGACCAGCGCTGCAGTTTCCTTCTGCTGTTTGAACTCAAAACACTTTGGGACACCCAAGCAAATCCAAAGGATTGAATTACCAGGACATGCTGTGGTTAAAATGTTTAACAATTTGATATCTCTGTTTAAAGTAAATGGCATGAAATTGATCACAAGGGGTAAAAAGTTCCCTTTTGAGGGGTGGGGAGGGGGAGTAGCAAAAAGGATTTTTTGCTTTGTAAATTAGATACTATAAAATGATTAAGATGCCTAATACTAAGACTGATTGAATGGGTTATGTTGCAGTGAGAATAGAATTTCAGCCATGTTCTTCTGATAAAATGGCAAAGCACCTTAAAAAATCTGTGTAAGGGTCTACTTTTTCTTGGTGTGACTATAAATATTATGGACTACATGTGTGTATTTATGTGTTAAATATATGTGCATTTATACACACACATATATAAGCATAGTAAAGGATACAGTTTGAAACCAAATCTGAGTTCAAAAAGAGAAACTGCACACTATACATTTATTCCTCAGTCACATTGATGCTTTGTTTATAGGCTAATAGAAATGTGAATCCTATTTCCAGCTAAACCACTCTGGGTTTGGCAGCTCTCTGGGAGGCGTGCAGTAGTATACCATACAAGTGCAATAATTCTAGATATGAGGTTTGTGTAACAATGCCTTTTACAACTCTTGTTAGAGGATATGTGCTCCAAGATAAGTTTCTTCAGAGCAAAGCTGGCTGGTCCTCAATTACCAGCTCAGCTCAGTGCGTGTCCACTCTGCCTTCTCCATTCTGCCCGATTAAATGTTTGAAGGGATATAGAAGTAAGGGAATGTAAATAAAGTTAAACATGCTTCTCCTTACTAGCCCAGATTTCTAGCTCTATTATTGGAATAGGGAATGTCTTGGAAATGCAAAGTAAATGAGGTTTGTGTTTTGTTTTGTTTTGTTTAGTTTTTTTGAAAACCAGATACTTTTAAGATGGTAATCATGAAGAGTAATCTTGTTAATGCTCAACAGCTGAATCAAATCTATATTTATTGTGCACATCTGTTGCAATATATTAATTAGTAGTACTTTAAATTTGTTTGGGAGTTTTTTCACATACTGTGTGGAGATGGATGCTATTATTCAAGTAGATCTTTCAGGAACTCCTGGACAAAATTCTGAAAACCTAGCTAATCCAAATGAGGTTTTGACAGTTGACTTTAAATTTCTAGAGGTAAAACTAAACAAACAAACAAACAAAAGAAGTAAAATAGAACTGCAGACAGATTTCAGTACTCCACAGGTAAGGAAACTTAAACTGCAGTTTAACATACTACATAAAATAATTTAGCTCTAATTAATTTCATGAAGCAGAGGATGAACAGAGAAAATGCCTGATGCTTTTTTGTGTGAAATAGTTTAGGAATTTCCTTAGGATGTAGAAGGTACTTTTATTTCTCCACTCTGTTTGACATAGGGTGATCTGAATTTAAAATCTCTGCTTTGAACCAGGCAGAGAAAACACATGACCTGGCTCTTGTGGTCCAGGAAACATCCCTGCTGTTTAGTACATGCATTTGTGCACATGCAATAAATAGGGGAACCAGGAAACAATTGTTTTGCTGCAGAGCTGTTCGGAGCAGCATGTGTGGTACTTGCACACCAGTCACAAGCAGTGTCGGTCATACTCTAGTCAGACCTGCTAGTGACACTATTCCAGGGAAACAGAAAAGCTGGGCAGTTTTCAGCTAGCCTGTGCCCCATTACACCAGGTTGTGGCTTTGTTTCTTTGGTAGGTGTTTTCCCATAAAACTATTGCTGCTGATCAACCCCTTTAACACTAGTAAGTGGCACATGGTACCTCACCAGATACTGTGGATATTTCACTTTACTAGCATAAATGAGAACACTGCCAACAACTTCATTAGCATCCCTTGCAGTGGCACAAAATATTTGAATAGTGAAGTGCCTGTTGAACATTTATTACTCAGTTTTCTGGGGAATTCCTTACTGCCTGAATTAATCTCTTCAGCCATGCAAATTCTGATGCTGGAGCATGTGCAGAAGCAAGAAAAGCACAGCAGTTGTCTTCATGTTATGTATCAGCTGTTGTTCCAGATCTCTGCAGGAGATCTTAGCACAAATACTGTCACATTGACTGGTTTGGCTGGTTCGTCACTGTGCTCTGCCAGTAACCTTGGTAAAGGCATAACACCTGCATTAGTCAATGCTGTGTCTCTGCTCCTCTTTAATGACACTGCTTTTATTGAACTTATTATGATTATAACTACACTTGCTCTCAGAGACTTGCTGGCATAGGCACTCCTGCTCTGATTTAATGTTTCTGATGGTATGATTTTGTTCTTGTATTAAAAATTAGAATGAAGTCCTAATGTCCATTTTTTGACACCAGAAAAGTAAAGAATGTCCAGTGAAAATAAGCTGACAACTGAAGTCATGCTAATTAAATAAAGTATCTTAACATGGACTTCTTAGAGCTGCCTTGTATGTCCTAGCATTGTGGGGGAAGATATAGCAGCATCTATAGAATAATGTAGGGTCTTGACTCCTCTCTTTACAGGTTTTTGCTGCTATGGTTGCTATGTATTATAGATTCTATATGTTACAACATTCTAAAAATACCCAGGTAGCAATAACAGACTTTGAAAATTGCATCTCAGGAGACCAGTGGTAGCTTCATTTACCCTGTCCTACTTGTAACTAACTGGTTGGGTGATGATGGTCTGTCTTAGGGTAAAGTCCTGCAGGGGTGCTTAAACTTTGAGATGTCCCATGATCGCTTCCCACATGGCAAAGTGGTGCATGGTCAGTCTAGTAGCAAAAGTTAATTTTTTCATGTAACTTTATGCTTGTCCTTGATCTGTAGATAAACAGACAATAATGTTTGATGTGTGAATAGAAGGATACTAATGTGGGCTTTATGCAGTTTTAAGTTGTCCAGGTAGACATATTGAGCAGTGTTTGTATAAATTCTGTATAGCTCAGTATTCATTTCAGTCTTACCATGCTGATAAATCAGTTTAGATTTCTCTTTAGGAAGTAGATGTTAATAATTCCAGTGTCTGATTATGTCAGACTAGGCCCCTAAAAGCTTTGGGTTTAGAATTTATAACTCCCTTCCAAATAGTAATGTTATTTATGAGAATGACGATTGTTTGCTTGTGAGCAACTTGGTCTTGGACCTGAGCTGAGACCATTGTTCTCAATACAGCTCAGAGCTGAGGCAAATTGGAAATGATGTTCAAAGTTTGCATTTTAATCTCTGAGTTCCTTGTGCCTTGTTTAGAGATAACTTCACTTGGCTTGAATCTGGAAAGAAAATGTATTACATTTTTAATACTGACACAAACAAATGAGTTGGTTTTAGTTTCTGTCATCTACAAACCGCTATGTTTATAATACCATGAGTATATTAATGGACAGATTTAATGATATATATATTATTTCTGTCAGGATCCTCTAAATTACTTTTGCTACCACAAGACACAAAATGATGATGTATTTCAGTGCACAAAGGAAGATAGGTTACACTTCTAGTGCCCATAAATTCTTTGTTTTAAAAACATCAAGGTCTTTGATAAAGTACAGTGCTTTTCAAGAGATCTGCTAATAAAAATTAACCAGTGGGGTGGAAGGAGGTTTCCTGATGCACTACCTGTATCACATTTCCCCAGCCCTTTTTTTCCCATTCTGAAGGTGGCATTGACTGACCTCCTGCCTCATTGCAGTCTCTCAGTTTTGGTGGATGCTGTGAATGTGTTATCATGAAAAACATGCTACACTGTGAAATATTATTGTGTTTGGGGCCAGAATCATCTTGCCATAGTCTTGGAAAGCATTTTATGTCAAATTATTTTTTCTTTTTTCATTTTTTTTAATATATTTCCTAACCTAAAATGCCTTTTAAAGAAGTTTGTGCTCCATAGTTTTGTTGATTCCCCTTTCCAGCTCTGATAGCTGGCTACTGTACTCCTACTACTGTATGGGGGTTTGTTTTTCTTCAGTAAGAGGTTTCAGGAACGGGGGGGTTGAGGTTAGAGTTAAGAAAGAGGTTTGGGTTTGTATTTATTATGCCAGTTCTCTAAGAGATTTGATCACTTCGGCTTTCACTGTTACTTCACAGCTCTGTTGCCGTCCAAAAGCTGGGAGCATTGTTAGAGATTGACAGTAATTTCAGAGTCTGCAAATCATGAAATGAAGAGAAATATTTAATCTGCTTTTGAGATTTTCAACCTGTACACCTGTGTAAAAGGTATGTAGCATTACCAAAACAAGCTTTCAAAAAACTAAGAAGGAGCAATATACTGTCCTGCTTCCACTTAATTTCTTGGGGGAAAAAACCCCCAGTATGCACTCATGAAATTGATATGTAAAAGAGGAGTCAACTTAAGGTTACAAGGGTGGTTTAGTACTGAGCACTATTTACTGTTCAAAATCAAATACTTGGCATTTTGAAAATCTATTTTATTGTTGTTTTTAAATAGAAGTTGCTTTTTAATTGTATCTCAGAAGTATAACTGTATCCTCATTTCTTCCTCCTGTCATGAGCAAGATTCAAATCTTCTCTCCATAGCAAAGGTCTCCCTTTCTGATCTAAAGGAAAGTAAATGGAAGTAATACAAGCTGTTCATGTAGATGAAGATAAAACTGAAGGTTTTCTTTAGAACAGTCAGTGCAGCAGTTTGCAATCACAGAAAAAGAGAATTTCTGATCCTCCTTTCTCTAAAGTTACTGACAGTAAAAATTAGTGTCACTATGGTAATTATGTACTTAGTGCTGCACTTTGTTGTGTAATTCTTACCTGTAGATGTTTGTTTTGTTTCGTTTAGCTTTTTAAGTCATGCATTGGTGCAAAGACATTCAGTTTTTAACAATAAAATGTGTTTCAGTGATACTGTGCTGTACTTACTCTCAGTAATTTATAAAGGTAATTTGGAAACTGGATGAGCCATCATAATTTATCAAGCAAAACATCATCTGTCTTTTGAGGGGATGCCACAGAAAACAGATGCCCCACTCTTTTTAAAAAAATCATCCTATATATATGTTTTTACCATGAGAAAAACAAATCTCTAACTTCTTGAAATTATCTTTACTCCAGTCTTTTAGCAAGGTTTTGAGGTATTTGATCTTCTTAAAAGACCTTGGTTTCTTTTCTTAGACCTTGCTGCAAGTAAAAGAATCATGAGAAGAAAACGGTCTCTTGTGAATACAATGCAAATAGTTTCCTCTTTCTATTTTGAGCTCTCTGTCAAGTAAACTTACACTCTAGTTTGTCAGTACTTTTTAATTATTGTCATCAGCATTTTCTAATCCAGCCTGAGAGCCTGTTGGAGAAGAGAAAGATATCAAATGACTCGTGTTGTTTTGCTATTTGTTTTGGTTGAATGTTTGGTGCAATTATTTACTTTTCAATGTGATATGAGTAAGTATGTATTGGTTGTATTTTCAGCATGACACATTTTTCAATTTACAGCAATGGCAAGGATAATGTAGCTTAGCCTTCTGTTTACAAGTTGTTAATCTGAACAAATGAAATTTCAAATAGTGAGTACCATTTAGTTGAGGATTACACACTGTGTGCAAATGGAATAAATTTGTCAAAGTTCTTTAAAAATCTAAATAATCAGACTGTGTAAAAGCAACGAAAAAATTTACAGGTAGAGGGAAGGGTTGTGTGTACTAAATTATTTCCTACAAGCTGTTTATTTATGTTTGCTATGATAGAATCCAGGATTTCAGACCAGGTGCCATTCTTCAGAAAATGAGTTAGCTATGAGAAAGATTATTTGGTTTTAAGTTGTATCATGGGGCAGCAATTACAATTGACTAGATGATTAAAAAGAAAAAAAAAGTCTTTGAATCTAAACAAACAAGATAGCACAACTCTTTAACTGAAAAGGTGTTGAACTGTTCCCACAGTGTTGGCTGACTCTAGAGAATAATTTGGCTCACAGGCTCAGTAATTTCACATGGATCTTCTTTGCTCTGTCCTGCAACAATTTCCCGGTTTAGAAGTGGTAGGGATCTTAATAAAAGAGTAGAAACACTGCAGAAATATAATGCAAAAGTGGACTTAGTAAAAGAATCTTGACAGTTTTATATTCAATAGAGGAATATAAATCCAGAGAAAGATTCTGAGAAGGGGGAGTAGGAAGGGGGAATAGGAAAAGGGAAAAGAAAAAAAAGAGCCACACCACAGATGCTCAAGTGTTCATTACCCAAATCTTTGCAGGAAGCAATTGAATAGAATTACCTACAAAGGGATTGTGGCATTTTAACATTATACAATCATGTTCCTCATGGCAGGTGACATCTATCTCCTTGACGGAGACTGTATCTCAAAAATACATTCACTGAGCTGTCTATAAATTCAAATAAACCCTGCAATTTAATTTTCAACATATCCATATGTTTGAGAATCAAGCTTTCAGCAGTTGAGTACAGTTTGTGTTGATACTACTGTACCCTGTGAATAAGGAGGAAACAATGCAGTGCCACTGGCCAGGTTTAGCAGGGTCTGCAGGGGGGAAAGGATTCGTCCCAGTGTTCTGGGTCTAATTCAAGATCCAGTCAATAGAATTTCCAAGAAGTTCATCCTTTCTTGTTTGGTCAAACGCAACCTTTTTTATGGCTTAGGGGAACTATGTCATTACTTAGTTAGAAACACAAAGAACCAAATGTGTCATTGTGCACCATGGAAATGCAGCCAAGAATCTTTTAAGATAAAATAAAACCGCTAATTCTTTAAGAAAAATAATACAGTAGAATGCGCATTCATTTAACTTCTTAAGTATAGATTTTCAGAATATCTGATAAATTATATTGTTTGCAAGAAAGAGAACACCTGAGGCAGCTGCTGTAACAAAAGGAAAAATGTAGTTGTTATTTTCCAGTTTTCAAAAAGGCATTTCCAAAATAATTCTTGTTCCTTTGTGTGTGTGTCCAATTGTATTTTTGCTAATGAAAAATGTTATCTTCTGAGCTGAAGAAACAGCTTGAAATAATGAGCAAAGATCTTAACTGAATATTCATTTTCTCTTCTGGAATGTAATATATATATATACTGTAGGCTGAGAAATGTAGGTCTATTCACACAGTCAGTGGTATCCATGAGTGTGTTGGGAGGAGTCAGGAAATTCCTAATAGGCTAAAGCATTCCAAGATGCTTCTAGATCTCCAGAATACTGACTGGAGTTTCAAGTGCTCAGTCATTTCATTCCAAGAATTTGGCACAACCTGTAACTCTCTGGTGGTTAGGTGAAATTTGTGATAAAATACACCAAAACAAAAGCTGTTACCTTGGCTGGCTGTCAGGCCTAGTCTGGGCCTGACACTACAAACCTAAAAAGGGGAGGCAAAAACTCCCCTTGCACAGGTTGCCCTACCATGGTCCCAACATTGGGAGGATGTGCGAGCTCAGAACAGTTTTCCCAGGACAGAAAACCACTGGCAGAGTTTTGACTGCACTGCATGAAGAGAAAAGCAGCAAGTAACATCCTTCATTCCATGAGGAATGGCCTCACTAGGTCTCAGGCTTTACCCAGATAGTCTGCAATGTCAGGTTCTGTTAAACAAACCTGTGACATGATTACAAAAGCATTTTTGGAGACATGTTCAGCTTTTATAGAGCTGGAAAAGTATTGTCGCGTATTTTGTCACTGGTACATAAGGTTTCTGTGTTTATATGCACACTTCGGCCTTTTGAAGGCCAAAGCCAGGATGTGTCAGACTTGTGGAGCAATGAACAATTGTATAACAGAGTGAATTTTGGTACTAAAATGAGTGAAAGTCAGTACTGGGATAGTTCAGGGTTAACTCTTCATCAGGAAGAACACAATGGTCTCCCATCACTGTTAACGATTTGGTATGTGATATGTAAGAAGATACTAATTTTTCATGTCTTGAATGGTAGAAAGTTTCTGTTCTTTAGAAACAAACTTTCTGAGCTGCCCCAAAGTGCCAGAAGTTTGTTGCTTGTATCTGTTGAGACTATAGTGATCAGTATGTTTAATAAGTTTTCCCTGTCTGGTATATTTTTATCACCTGGTTTTTTTCAGAGGAGAATCTGATGTTGAATATTTTGGTACACCTAACATTTCAATTAGCTAATAAATTATGAAAATATGTATGTAGGTGACCTGATGTTAAGATACAGGTTTTCATGTCATCTTCACCCTCTCATTGTGAGGCCTTCAAATTTGAACCGTGGCCACTGATATTTTTTAAGATAATAGAAATATGTTGACTTATCCTGCCAAGCATATGGTCCTTGAATTAGTGGAAGTTTCTGCATAGTGTTTCAGAAAACATTTCACTGATGTTAGATAACAGGATTTTGTTGTGGAACTACATGAGATACTTTATCTTATTCACATCTAACATGGAGTCTTTTTAAAAAAAATTAGAAAACAGAGGTGCTAGATTATTTTAGAAGAAATTAATTAATTAATTGTAGTCCTTGAAAGCATTCCTATAACGTGCAGCTACATTCTTATCAGCTGCTAATATTTCAGTTTTCATAATCGAGGATCATTCATATGTATAGGAATTTTCTGGAGTCTTCTGTTATTGTTGCTTGATTTTTTCCTATTTCAAAAAATATTTTAGCTAAAAAACATGGGAGCAAACATTTAAAAAAATGCAGTGGTGGAGCTTTGAAAATTTATTGCACAGCTGGGGGCACTTAAAGAACTTAATTAACAAGCTCCAGCCTTCACATTCTCTCTCTTTAAGGGGAAAAAAAAATCAGTTAAGATTTGTCCAATTAAATTTTAGAAGAGTTTGTTGATAAAAAAAGGTGTGATTGTAAGCTTACAGTTTAAAAAGAGAAGCTCCAGAATAATGAAAACTTGCAAGCTGATTAATTCAGTGGAAAGCTGCTCTGTGCATAGTTTCCACAAACTCATAAGCACTTGGGCATTTTTAGCCCAAATTTAATTATAGCCTTTGATAATCAGGCTTCACTCAAAAGAAATCCCCTTCTTCCCATAATACTTGGTGATGTAATGCTCTATTATAACTCGGAACTCTTCCCCAGCACCAAAAACAAGCTGTCTTCGTGTCAGGAGAAAAAAAGGTGACCTCTCTTAGAGTTTTACATTTCATGTTCTGCAAACTGATATAGATCATCCAAGGCTCTGTTGGGTTTGGGGTTCTTTTTGTTGTGTTGTGGGGGTTTTGGTGGTGGTTTTTTTGTTTTGTTGGTTGTTTTTTTTTTAATTCGCTACTGACTGAAAACAGCTAATAAAGGCTCAGTTCAAAGCTGTCTATTTCTTAGTGGGGGGGAAAGATGTTATTCTGACATCATTGCTCTGAATGAGCAGCCTGTGGTTCATACAGTATACGCTCCCCTGGAATGACAAATTTTCTGCCTTTTTCTTGGGGGGAATGTTCAGGCAAAAGGAAAAAATGCATAAGAGAAGCAAAGAAAATTCATTTGTATAAGCTGGCCCCCCTACTGTGGAATTTTCAATTATATATATCTAATTATGGCTGTCAGTTGATGAATTGAGAAAAGACATTTTTTGTCCCCCCTCCTTTTTTTGTCTCTTCGTCATCTCTTCTGTTAGAATGATTATAGCACACTTACACAACTAATTGCCTTACTGCTTATTAGTGATACAATTATGCAGGCCAGACTCCTTGTGTGAACAACCATCTGCAGAGAAAAAAAAAGTGACACTATTCAAAACTATCCATAATTTAACCAATGTTATTCCAATGCACTGAGCTCAGACAATTGTTGGGCCTTCATATTTCATACCCACCCTGGAAAAAGAGGGTTGTGGGTTTTTTTCTTTTTTCCCCTCTCTTTCTCTCTTTTTCTCTGTGCACTGATTCACCTCTTTAGACCCACTGTGAATTGGAAAGAAAGGAAGAGAAAAAAAGTGCTTCATATGTCAACAAAAAGGAGGGAAGTGAAGCATGGCTAATGCCCATTCCTCCTGTGGGCAATTTTTCTTCAAATTTTATACTAATAGGCATTTTTTTCTGCTTTAGAAACAGTTGAGAAAGTGCAGATGTCCTGACCACAGAAATTTGTGTATGTACATTTGTTGGCTTTTAAATGGTCTTAAAGCAACTGATGTACAATACAGAGCAGAGCAGAAAGTTTGCAGTGCATGTAATTGGTTCTTAGGAGAATGTGTAGGGAATGTCTTTCTGTCGCAGCACCCAGAGCGGTAGGTGTTGGAAACCAAACAGGTGAAGGTGCAGGAGTCAAAACAAAGCCTTGTGTGTTGCTGATTAAGCTAATATGGAATATTTAAATGCCTAAAAGACACTACTTTTAAGTTGTAGCTTAGAGATAATGTCAAAATGGCTTCCCCAGCAGCAAATCAGAGAAAAGCTTTATTTCTGTCATTTACCTTTGTTTCTCTGTATAGTTGAATTTGTCAAGTCTACCATTGCTGTATTTTCAGGAAAAGTAGGTAGAAAATAAGTTGTTGTGGAAATCAGAATTTCTTTTTTCTTTTCTTTTTTCTCCCCCCCCCCCCCCCCCCCTTTTTAAGTCAATAGGAAACAACAAAACATACTTAGGAGGAAAGAGCAAAACTTTGCTGCTGGTCTCTCTCAAAATGTGTTGCAAAGGGCTTGTAATTCTTTTGGCTTACTAGAATATTTTCTACCAGTAAAATGGGGAAGAATAAATATATTTACAGTCTGTCTTAGAGGTACAGTTACAATTGTCTTGGAGATACAGTTAAAAATGCACAGTTCTTGTATTTCCAGGACTTAAAGAATGTCAGCAACTCTGTCTAGAGAAGCAATCCGATGTCCTGGAAGAGGAAACTTGCCATTCCCTCATCATTCTTCCCACTCTGTCCAGTGCTGTTTGACTCTCATCTGCACAGCAAACATAGGCTGAAGGGTACAGTGTTCTGCCTTTTCTTCTAGAACTTTTTGGCTCTATAGGTGAGTGTTCTGATGTAAGCATGGATTTGGACCACTGGATCTTGGAGACTTAGGGTTTAGAAATTTAGTCGTTCACTCTGATTGAGTCCAGTGTCATTTATCTGTAACAATTTTAATGCAGTGCCCTGTTATTGTGAGCATGCCTATTAGAACAAGAATGAGCTCTATTTGTCTTCAAATAGGAATCCTGCTGGTTTGTTCACAAAGTCTCTGAGGGGTCTCCTTTAATCTCAGTGATTTAAATGCACATTCAAAACTAAGAACTCCAAATTCCTTAAAAATGGTGTATTTCAAATGTCCCATTTATATGAGAGGGGAGTTACAAATCCAGTTTCTCATGATTCTAGACCTGAACTTCTCAACTTTAAGACCTGTCAGCTATGACAGGAAGGAAGAGAAGCACTGCCTTGCTAATTCATGTTTTACTTATGCCTCAGTTTCATGGAATGGACTGTTTCTATTTTCAACATTTTTTTTCCAGTAGATGCATCCAAGTGGTTTAGTGGTGTGTTTCTGCAGTTTGTTTGATGGTGGTGATATCTGCTCTCTGATTGATTTATCTTCTGTGTATCAATAATGCCAATATGAATCTTGCATCAGAGAAGGCTGCAGCCTGAGTAACTATATTGCTCTTTCCTACCTGTTCTGGAAACTAAACCCCATATTTTTTGCATTCCGAAATCACAGCTTAAATCAGAGGAGTAATAGTGGATGCAGTTAATTGTTCAGTACCCCACAGAGTACAAGCATACCAAACCACCTCGTGTTTCTGACTGTAAAATGTACTATTAATACTTCAGGCAACCTGACCTTCTAAGAAGCTTTACAGATTTCCTTCTTCACTTAAGTATGGATGACAAAATATCTTTGAGCTGTCTCAGCTTTGCAATAACTGGTGCACTGATGCCAGCAGTTACAAGTAGCATAAAACATCACATCTCTTTGGGACTCTGCAGAGAGAAACAACTCACAATCTAATTATGCAGATTTAAAAAAAAAAAATTAAAAAAGGGCTTCTGATCAACATTGTATGACAAAACGTCTGGAAATAATCTGGACAATCACATACCTGAGCATTGGAGATCCCAAAAGACAGTTTAAGACTTTCTGATGTTATAACCTATTTCATTATTCTGGAACCTCCCCTGTGATGTTAGAGAGGTTGTGGCAATAAAAACTGTATTGAAAAACAAGGAGGACAAAAACCCTGTAGTATTTAAAATTGGTATCTGCATGCATGCATGCAAGGCAGCTGAAGTATGCAGAGACAGCTTTAATGCTGCCGTGTCCCACACTGTGTGCCCTACTTAGCATGCTTGAGGTTTTTGGGGATAATTTCTTGTGTGCATGTCTAGACTGTCCTGAAGCAATCTAAGTGGAGTATAAGATGTAACTTAACATAAGCTTATTTATCTGCCAAAAGCACATCCTGCAAGAAGATTATTTTCTCTTTACTGGTTTTATCTGCCTACTTTACCCACTCCTAAAACACATCCAAAGCATGCATAGGCTTAAAAACCAGCAAATGGTTCCACAAAGGGGCTGGAGGTGTGACAATGGCTGAAAGACAGTTATTTAAACACTGATTTTACCACTTTTAAGCTTATTCAGCAGCTGTGCTACTAAAATATTTATTGTGTTTAATTACTTAGAAATTGTCAGGAAGAATTATCCACAGGAAACTCCCATGTGCAAAAAAAGAAAAAAATTAAACTGATAGCAAGCAAACAAAAATCCAGGAGTGAGAGAGAGAGAAAAGAGGCATGGAGGTACATAAATGCCAGGTGCCATCCCAGATAGATCAAAGTTTTTCTTTATGTGTTTTAGAAACCATCTAGAAAAGAGAGTAGGGCACACCTGAGTACCTGGGAAATGTCAGGGGGTCGTGCTTGAAGAGTTGTTTAGTTTGTCTTTTAATTTAGGATGTGAACTTCTGAAGTTTCTAAAATTTTGATGAATACCTCTGATCACCAAGCCGTTGAGTTGGATAGATGTACTTTCAGCCAGTTTTTTTCAATGTAAGTGACAGAAGTTATTAGTTTTGTTTCTTGTTGAAAAGCAGCATAATTCAAGCTCTTAATTTTTCATGAAACAGATGTCTTGTTCCCCACTGAGTCCTGTCACTGAGCACTGAGTGTGCTGAGAAGGTGGTGTTCTTTTAGGAGTTCCATTTTCATCCAAGTGCCTCTTTTTGGGTCTCCAGTTATTTCTAATGTCCCCTAATGGGTTTGTGTTTTGAAGAAATCCAATGGATATGCACAGAATTCAAAAACTCCTTTAGCTGTTAGAAGTTGGTGGGATATGTCCTTTGTAATGCACTGCAATGTATGTAAACTTTCACAGGAAACACTGGATTGTAAGGGATCTCCATTCTCTTCAGCCTCAGCTAGAGAGTTGAGAACATATTGACATAATCACAAACTAGTATTTCACTTTCCAATTTCTCCTTCTCTATAGAAAATGAATTCATTATCTACAAACCATTTTCACAGTCCTTGTGGTTCTGTTATGATGCTGGGAACCCACCTCACAAATGTAAACACATTTGCTGTCTGTTGTTTTGAACTTTGCCCCATGGATTTTGTGCTTCTCCCATGGCACTCCATGCACACCATGTAATAACTCAGTTGGATCCATGGGAAACATGGAAAACTCTGCAGAGTTTTCTTCCCCATACTGCTTCTGTGTGCTGCCCAGGGGGATGGATAGGCAGATTGGCATTTTTTTCCCTTTTAATATGAAAAGCTACTGCCAGCATTTGTGATCAGGTCTGAAATAACATATTAGAATAATTCAGAAGTAGAATAAAAATAATCTTGACATTGAACAAGAGAATGAAACGAAAGAATGGGTTTTGAGATAAAATGAACTGCTGAACCCTCAGTGTTTAAGTAGGAGTCTGAACCTTAGAGCAGAGGCACAGAATGTTGATTGTTTTAACTCTGTCCAAGAAAACAAACTTCTTGTTACCTACAACTTTTTTATATATTTCAATGTCTGTCAGCTCTTCTAGTAAAAGTTCTAAAAAAGTCTTACAAAAGCCTTATTATGGTATTTGCAAATACTACTCTTGCTAAAGCAACTTAGTCTAGGACTAGAAGAAATTCAATGTCACAAATTTACACGTACTAACCAGTGTCAGGATTTAAATGAGGATGTGTTTGGCCTGTAGTATTTTGGTACTGCTTTAGTAATTCTGCAAAAGCCTCTGAAGCACATCATTCAAAACTCAGTTATACTTTGATCATTATATTGCCATAAGAGTTGTAACAATTTACATAACCTTTGAAACAAATAATATAAAACTGTGAGAATAAACATATTCCATATTCCCTATATTTGGGGTGATACATAACTTTGAGTGAAGACATTCCTGATGTTTAGGTTTTTAAGGCCTTACAAAAATGTAGCAATATCCATTGGTTGGATATTCATCTAAACTGGAGTTAAATGAAGATTAACTGTAAAAGATATACTTTTTTCATCAGAAAGATTCACTGCTGAAGTAATTTTTGCTGTTGACATGGCAAGTTTGTCATCATTTCTTCAGACACCACAGTTACTTTTGATAGTCAGACACTGTTTTTTATTTTCAAGTTGACTAGATCTAATCTGGGCACTGACATGACTATTACCAACACAGGGACCTTAAAGAAGTCATGCACTATCACCAATATTAAATTGGGGGAAAAAGAATTTCCAAATCAGGACAAATGAAATAACTTGCAATCGTTAAGAAATCACTTAGCCTATCATTATTTTACACAACCAAATACAGTGCCAGCCATAATCTGCTGCCTTTCAAGTAGGAAAAAATACATTACTTATGCAGAGAATGTTTCTAATGTAACAAAGAGAAGGAATAAAAATGCCTTACAACAGTTTTATTAAAAACAAATTCCCACAGTAAATACATATACACTCTAGTACCCTGGTGAAACAGCCAAAGACATCACTGTTAAGTGCTATGGGAAGTACTTATAAATTACTTGAAATAAAAAACATTGTTGCCTGGACATCAGGGTTGAAATGCTGCAGTTTGTAATAAATTAACACAGAACTTCACTTCCCCTCCTCTAACAAAGCAGCCATTTGTCTGAATAACCCACATTCAGCTGTGAGTTATATTTTCACAACTGCAACTGCATTCATTTGCAAATCATTCTCCAGTTTTAATGCTGAAGTTTTAAATACCTTAAGAACTAATAAATAAAGCAAAGTAGAGCAAACAGTTGGCTTGTAGCCTAAAAACTGGCCTAATTTCTGGGGGGTTTTCTTTCTTCTTTTTTCTCTTTCACAGTAATTTGTACATGTCTGACATTTCTTTAAGCTGTGTTTTGTTTCTAGTCTGAATGTTTTTTCACAATATTTAAATTTAGTGAGAACATTTCATATTAGCAGCAAAAATAAAGACTGTAGTTCTTCAGGTTTGAATATTAAAAAGCTCATGAGGATTTCATTCCTTGACTAGTTTCAAATAATCTTTGAGTTATCTTGAGATTTTTCTGTTGTAAATCAGTTTTGTCTCTTGAAAATAGGTTTTTATTTGCATTGATCCTGAGCTTTATGCAGAAGTTTTGCTCTGGAGTATGTGTCTCTCATTTTCCTAGATTAATTTTAAATATAAATCAGAGAGCTATTTACTATAAAGAAATCTGCTTTCATTACCTATTGGGTAAAAATATATGTGATACTTTATGGATATTTAAATGAACTCTTCAGAGTAGTGTGATAGAAACATTTATTTATAAAAGTTGAGTTCTTAGGTTATTTTCCTGGCATTATTGAAGGCTGATTTCTATAGATAGAATCTTAGGCTTTGTTCCACTTACTCGTTTTGTTTTGAATAAATTCTTGTGGACATGCCTGAAAGGGTTGGTAGTCATTTTCAGGAAGTGAAATTTAGGGAACAAAGTTCCTTGCAGACACTACTTGGGTTTAGAATTGATCAAGTTTTCATAAAAGAGGATTTGAAAGACTCCCAAAATCTCTTTTCTCCTTTTGTGAGGGTAGCCCATCTGCATGGTGAAGGGTTTCTCAGTGTAAACAGTGTCCCATGAATAGAAGTATGCAACTCTAATGCAAAACCTTCATTTACAAAAATATCTTGTGTTCATGTTAGTTAGAATTGTATCCACTTCTTCAGCACTAAGTGTATCAAGGTCAAATATTTGAAAATATTTCTTTTTACTGCAACTGGTTATTTTTGAAAGATTACAGCAGCTTTTGAAGAAAAAGCTTTCTAGTCTGAGTTGCTTTCTGTCCATCCTGCCTCAAAGCCTCTAAGCTCCCAATTAAATGCATGTAACTCAGCTGTACACATACCAAACACCTCTGTGCTTACAAATTTGAAATCATCTCAATCTCTCTGCAGATTTAAGGAGACAGGTTGCAGTGTCTTGCTTCACATAACACCTATGCCAATCTGAGAGTGAAGGAGGCAGTTCTACATACCTCTTCCCTCCTACCTTCCATTTAATTTAGAGATAAACATCTTCTTGCTGATCCAATTTAAAGCTATTTTATTTCTCCCATCGGCAATAGAAAATTATCTATATTCTGCTAAACCAAATGGAGAAGATAAAAATGAAAATACCCAGCTGACAAGGTGAGAAGGGAAGAAACGACCACTTTGGAGATGAGATTACTTAGATTGCTTTAGCTGTGACACAAACCTGCTACCTATGAGATACATTGTGGAATTGAAGCTGGGTTGACAAAGGGAATTCATGTTTGAAACTGGGCTTATAGGTATAATGCCACAATTTCTTAGGCATTTCTGGATTCCTTCTATTGAAGAAACTCTCTGCAACTCTTCAACTAACAGATTATTTATGTATTTACTTATTTGTAAGGGAAATGGATTCTGTGTAGACATCCATTCTACTGCATGGCCTCTGATGAGTTCCAGTTCTAGTCAAGGTACCCCTAAGCAGGTATTTCTTAGCTAGAGGAGAAGAGTGTGCAAGTCCCCTGCTCCATCCCCACAGCACAGCTCTCTGTAAAGTGCTGCAACATTCCATGTGTACTGATTATCATTTGAACTTGTGTAAGAGTAATGTGGGATACAATTTTTAGGTTTATACTACAGAGTCAAGCTTTGCTTACCTAATGAGGCCAAGTAATTCCTTCAATTCAAACGATGTTTTTGAAACTAAGTAAAGGCTTGGCTCTGAAATTTGTGAGAAGTTTTCCTATTGCATGCTGTTACTGAGGGGAATAAAGCCCTTGGAGTGCACCTTTCAAAAGTTCTTACCAAATTGCAAGTACATTTTACTTACACACATGAATGCTCATAACAACCAAAACTTGAGTTTTATTTGAGAGATTTGTATAAGGATAAAAAAGATTGGGGTTAGGATTAAGAGGTAATGATGTGACAGGCTTTAGCTAAGACAAAATCACTTCTCTAGTTAGCAGAGTAATTTCAGCAATACATCTTCTGTAATTTTTTTTAATCACTGAGTGATTACTTATGTGGTGCTATTTGATTCATTGGCAATCAGTACCTGATTAAGATTCTATGCTTAGGCCATCATTACTTTTCAACAGGCCACCCATATGGTGTTAGCGTTGAGCCAGTGCAAATCCCCCAGCTTAGCACTGTATATTCTGTTAAAGAAGACTACGTGAAATGCTGACATTAGCATATGTTCTCCTCTTATTCTGTTGTCCATTATCCATGGCATTACACTAACACTGGATCTTTGGAGTTGGTCCAGTAAGAAATTGGGTTGAAATGATAAAATTAGCCATCTGTCTATTATAAACTTTACTGAGCAGCAAGTTGGAACAAATGAGCACAACAATGCAATGAAATGTAACTATCACATATTAGGTTCACTTTGGGTTTGATTTTCTGTGTGTTTTCTTTTCTCTCAACTATGAATAGACTTTCTTTCCATAAGTCTTTCAATGTGAATTCTTATGAGAGTACATACCTGGTTGATGTGAGTCTGTGTTTAAATTTATTAGGCATTAATTTTTCTTTCTATATATTATCCCCACTTGATATTCTGAAAATCTCCCTCTGATCACTAACAACAGAAGTATTTTTTAAAAATGAAATTAATTATATAACGATATCACTGACATTTTTCTTAAGGATGGCTGAGTTTTTTCCTTTCACTCTGGTGTCCTTTTCAGTCTAGTTCCTGTGATTTTGATTCTAGAAGTACTGCTGAAAAATATAGTATAAAACATGGTTGGAATAATGATAGTTGTTCAAGAGCTACAATTTCCAAAAGCTTGAGTACTTTCCCTCTTCAATTGCAAGGTCCGTGCTAAAAATAGAAATTACAGTAGCTTGAACTATAAAGAGCCTAGTGGAGCACTTTTGAAAAATAATTCATTTACTAATTAACAAAATGGTGTTTGTTTATTTACAGTACATAAAATGTTTCTATCAGGAAACAGCCTGCTAATACTCTGCCACTACCCTGCTGTGCTGACAGCAGAACATCTGCAGTTTAATTTAATACATTTACTAAATGAAGTGGGTAAATAAAGGGATGCTAAACAGCTACTTCCCAGCCTCTGATATTTTTGCTTTTCTCCAGAGGTCAGAAGCACTGATAAATGATTCCTCATCTTTCCCTTTGCTGCCTTTACAAGGAGCTCCCAAATGTCAATGCTGTTCCAAAGGGTGAAATTGTGATTGATGAAATTACATGGGCTCATCATACCTCACTTTATCTGCTCATCTATCTCTTAAATGCTTTGTATGCTATTGTCAGCGATTATTTCACTCAGAATATTACTCTATGCCTTTCTGAATGTATTTTTTTGAGTGCTGTTTGTGGTGATCAGTCACAGGAAATGGAATACCTGAAAAATGAGGATGTGTCTTTTGCCCAAATTCTGTACTAGTGAGATCTGATTTCAGCAGGTCAAGAATTCAGTCCCAGACAACAGTATGATTACTTTTACTTTCATAAAACCATGTCATTGATTTTGGGTGATTGCATTTGCTTCTTCTTTTTATTTTTTTCTTTCCTTTTTCTTTTTTTTTTAAAGTATTTTCATTTCTAAGAAAATGGATTTAATGGATAGTTTGACCCTTTTTTGAGACAGTTCTGTTAGCTTAAGTCACTATTGGTTCCTCATCGTTTTGCAGGCTTTATATAGATAGATGATATACCCAGAGGAAGAAAAAGGTTTGGGTTAATACCATACCTGAAGGTGGATATTTTATTAAATGTGGTGCATGAACCAAAGGTGTCTTTAAATTGTTTATCTTTGCCTCGTCCTTTTTAACCTAAATCCAGTTTGCCAGGTGAATGTCAGAAAGAGTTGTAAGAAGCATTGAATTGGGTAGTAAGAAGTGCTTAAGTCACTGTTCCTTGCTAGAATAACACATGAATTTATGGCTTGAATAACAGGATGAAAGAAAGTATTTGTTTTCATTAACTAATACTATTCTATTTAAATGTAGTTATGAGTAGTGTCGGAATAATTAAAGGGTATATCTTATGTAAAAAATGTATTGGATATTACCACCAGCTCGTGACTAATCCTTGTGTGACTCCAGAGCTGTGTGTGTTTCACTGGCAAGGTTGAGCTGAGGGGAAGAGAGAACAGCAGCACTCATTGCTGCTTCTTTGAGATTCCACTATGAGGACTCACCTTTACATTTAATATATAAAGGTCTCATAAGCAGCTGTTGTCTAGGAGTCCTAATCTTTCAGAACTCACAAAAGCATGGCCTTTCCTCTGGCTGCCACCACCCACAAACCCTACCCCAGGCAGCTGGTCCCTTGGTACAGAGGAGGAGTTCCATCAAGTTTGCTACTAGGGCAGTGCCCTATATTGGCTTGTTAAATCTGGAACTTCCCAGAAAATGAATGGCACCATGAATCAAGTAGAGAGTGTTTGGTAAGAGTGTTCATTCTATTGCTGGAGCATCTGTTTGTCAGAGCAAAACTAAAAGTTAATTAATAGAAAAGACTGATGTTTACACATTCATACCAAAGAAACTGTTTAATTCAGACTTTTGTGCACAAACATACCTATATCAAAGATTCTCCAAAACATGCATATACATTCTTTTTTTTATTTTAAGAAAGTACATAAAAGTTTTCTTACCATGCTTTGAACTTATTCATAAGATTTTATATGTCTACCTGGAGCAGATTTGAAATTGCTTTTTATAAAATATGCGGCATTTATAAAATGCTTTTTTGGATGCGTTTTTATTTTTCAGTGTTTTTATCAGCCCCAACTCTAGATTTCATAGAACCTGGGGAATTTACAAAGGAGCCAACTCCGAGCAAACTTAAGTCACAGATATTGTCCATACAATAGTCTGCTGACGCCAAGCCTCACTTTCCTCCTCCACTAATAAAAGCCAGTAACAGTTGTCTGATCTTTTGCATCAAAGACAGTGTTTATGAAGTGTCCTGTATTGTTATCTTAAAATATAATTCCTGCATTAAAAGCATGAAAAATTATGAATCAACATTTCATAGTAAATTGTACACAGATTTGAGGACTGGAATAATATGTTTCATTCATGAATACTGGACCTTCAAAATAGCAGCACCCATGCAACAGGCTTCCCTCTAACTAATGGTATTTACTTGCTTGATTGCTCTTGTGTATGTGTGTCTCCAGTATTTTGAAAATTTAAATAATAATATTCTTTAGTTTTCCTGTTCACAGATTTTGGGATATTGGATTCCAGTTTAAGTGGGGTACAGCTCTTTTCATGAACAGCTTTCAGCTGAGAGTCTTCTGACTATCAATAGAGAAATAAAGAAGAGACTTGCAGGACTGTTATTCCAGCAGTGTATTGCAGGACTTTGGGGTCACTTAGACCACCTCAAAATAAGGAACTCATGACCAGTTGGGACTGCTCAGTCTGGTTGCAAGTTACTTTATCCTAAAGTTCTCGGGAGTGTGGGTTGTGCTGCTGTAGGCAAACTGTCTCAGTGGCTGGAGTCAACTCCTGGCTTAACTTGGAGTCCTCCTGCCCACAGTGATTTCTGTGGACAATGTGCATGCTCCAGCTTTGCCATGGGAGGGGACTTTGGGAAGAGGCTGTCAGGGCACACCCTGCTGCAGGATCCCGAGGAGAAAGGAGCTAAGAGTGGGCAGCATTGGTGGCCCTGTCCCTATCCACATGTTTCTGGCCGTTCCCTGAGTTGGAGCAGCTCAGGATCAGAGGGGTTACAGGTAAAGCCTGTGCTGTGAAGTGACCCATGTGTTCCAGGGGCTTTCTGTCCACATGCAGGTGGTTTGCCTGTGGGTATGTAATGTCTGAGCTTCTGGAGACACCTGCATGAACAGTAGGTTTGAAGGTGATTCTATGGATGACAGGAAAAAAAAAATCTGTAGTTTATTTTAAATATTATTTTTGTTCTTCCATGGTGAATCTTTAAAACACACAGTCCAAGGGGCTTTATTCTCAGGATATTTCAAGTTACAGTAGATATCTAAATGACTTCTCTTTGGATGTTTTTTCCTGGTAAATACCAATTCACTGGGCATGGTCATTTTTGGTACCTAAAAATAGTGATCAATTCAGGTTGAATTTGGTGAACACATTCAAGTAAAAAGAAATATGTTGGAATATCAAAATGTTGAGTAACTTCTCTGGTGTATTCAAAAGCGAGATTTGCTTGGATGTGACAAAATACATGAGAACAGGTTGTGACATTGTAATTTTTTCTTTCTAGATGGAAGTAGCTGGCAGTTTTGGAAAGCTTGCTCTTTATTTACTTTGGTAATCAGATTGTATAAATAAATTATTTTGAATAGGCTTCAACATAGATCCATTCTGAAATTATATACTCATTTACAGTCACAAATGTTATAAGTGCTGAACAAGTTTGGCAGTGATTTCAGGAAATCTTCCAGAAACTGTAATATTTTTGCCAAAGTTCTGCAAGATTTCCAAGCACTTGCCTTAGCCAGAAGGGTCATCAAACAGCACCGGGCAAATCAAAATAAGAGAAACTAATGTGCATGGGGGGAAAAGAAATCTGTCTCATGCTTTTCTGTTTGTAAAATATTGTGTTGGGAAATATTTTGTGAGCAAGGGAAAATGGGGAGCAGAGGGATAAAGCTGGGAAATGTATGCTGCTCCCTGAAGTATTGCAAAACAGCTATCCTTGAGTGTATTTCACAGCTAATTTCTAGACTACAGAGTTTTGGGGCTATCAGCATTTACTGAAATGGTAGAGTATGTAATTAACTGTTTCAGTGTATGATCTTAGTTCTTTCATTTTCGTCATGGTAAATGCAGTATTTTTCCTTAGAATGATTTAAAAAATACACCTACAAGTAGAGAGGATGACTTTGATCACTTATGGGTATCTATTCAGTATAAAAATTCACAAAGTACTTAAATTTTCTTGCATATGGTATTACTGTTTCATAGCTCATGTTATAGTTTACTTTTGTCTTAGTCATTTGCATCAATTAAATTGAATTGGAATATTTTTCTTCTCCTACTTTAGCCCTTCATCTTCAGCTGTCAATATGCATATGCCAGTCAGCAGTGTAGCTGTCAAAGCTGACATCAGCATCTGTGCTTGTATTTTTCTGGTGTCTGTCTTAATTCTGAGTATTTCTTAATGTTTGTCTTGCTGCTAATAAAAGGATTTGCAAGGAATTCAGCTTCTACTATCCCCATCTTTAGGGCCCAATGGAAAATGGGTTTTCACTTTGGAAACCTGACTTCAGTGGAGTTAATAGTGTGCCCATCATTAGGATTAAATTCTGGAGGGTATAAACTTTCAGCAGCTTTTTCCTTGCCATCAAGAAATCCTTGCTTCACTAAGGTTAATAAAAAACCCCCCACATTTATTTCAACTTAACCAGTTCTCCCATAATTTCTTATTCCCCATAATTAAGCTAACACAAAAACTGTGATATTTCTTCTGAAAAGTAAAATTGGAGAGCATGCGGATAGGCAAAGTTGTTTACAGAAATCTTCATAGTAGTGCTGAAACCAAGTTGTGAAAACATTATTGCTCAAAATATATCAAGTGATACTCACTGAAATGAAAAACTTTCTCATTTACTTGAACGACTGCAGTATTTGCTTTGCAGATCACTGAAAAAAAAAAAGGAAACATTTCAAACATATAATTCTTCACATACAGGTTAGGAGAAAATTGTGGAAGCAGCTCAGCAATAAAGCTTTTATAAATAAATAAAAAGCACCTAATTTTCAGAGCAAATTAGAGCATATGATGAGTGATGTGCTCCTAATGAGTACTGAAAGGCTTCCAGTGTAAATAAACAGATGGTTAAAATACTTAAATTACAAATTTTTCAAACCACAAATACCTAAGTCACAGGTCTGTGCTACAGATTTCAAAGGAAAACTTTGCTTCCAGCTTTTCCGTGGTGTAAACATTTTCTTCCTCTTCAGAGGGAGATAATAATTTGGTACTTACTCATAGGAAGGTTGTGAAGTTTATTGAATATCTCAGATTTTGAAACCTGAAAAGTGCTCTGATGTAACAGGTATTAGTAATGCAGGAAGAGAGGAAGTTTGATGTGAGGTTTTGTCAGAAGAAAGTAACTTCAAATTGAATAACTGCAAAAGCAAGTTACATCCATGTGAGCTCTGGACTTGGGGATTATTTTATTGGTCACCAGAGTTTCTACAGTTACTGTAAAAGTGTGTTGGGAGACACAGATGTTTGTGTGAAATGCATGTCACTGTATGGATTAATCCCTGGGTTACTGTATGGCTTCATGCTCAAGGAAGCTCATAAGAAAAAGTCATACTTCAGAAAATAAAGGCAAATCCACATGTGAGACATGGATACATTTTGGTTTATCATTAGGTCTATACTTATGCTTAATGCAAAGAGAAAATTGAAAATACTTTTAGTAGGATTTAGGAATCATACAGAATTATCTCTAAATGTCAGGGCAGTTCAGAGAACTAGGTTCATAGAAGTGGCAAAGTTTGGCTATGTCGAGTTTGCATAATGGGTATCCTGAATGGATCAGATCCTGTCTCCTTCTGTATCCTATTCCAGACTTTAAGATCTTCTCTTGGCACTGATGAATTTCCACCGGTGCCTTTCAGACACATCTGTGCTTCCCTTTCTCCTAACCAGATACTCCAAACAGCCTGTTGTAAAAGATTCAGTAGCATCTTTGGCTACCAGCAGGAAGACTCTCTAAATTACTCTTGGTAATAGCTCCAAATCTACAGCGCCAGCAGGTATTTTTAGGTCTGTCTTGAAGAGATATCAGCTCCCATACACTTCAGCTCCTTTGTCTGGAGTCACTACACCTCCAGACATATCATTGAAATGGGGTATAATTGTGGTCTCATGCCTTCTCAATCCACCCACCAATCTCAACTGCCTTAAAGGAGCCTCCTGCTGTGCTACAGGGAGCATTTAGAGCCTTTCTCAGAACAGCAAACTTGAACTGTGGGCTGTGCCTGAATTTAAAGACTACCTTGGAAGGAGGAGGAGTGAAGATACGCTGTGAAATTTCCTTTTTAGAAAAATATGACTTATAATAGTGGAACACTTCAAGCTATGAATATCATTGGAAGTGTATGATTTACAGTACTTATTGCGCTAGCATGTTGAATTCTCAGGATTTTCTGTCATTATGGGACAAAAGGTAAGATGTTATAAGGTTGATTAACAGTATAACAGAGGTCTGAACTATACTGTTATAGGGTTTGGCAAGAAGTAGGGAAATGATCCAATAAGCAGCACTTAAAAGTTCAAAGAGGACTTTACCAAAAAGGGTAAGGGAGAGGAGGAGCACAGCCCCTTTCAGTGCTTCATTTAGATCAGGATTGTGCCCACACTAGAACACCAGAGCATTATTCCCAGAAATAATCCCTTTGAACTCAGTACAGCTGGTAACTGAAGTTTTGTATACAGCCTGCATGGGCAGCTGCTGGTTATCTTATGCAGTTTCATTTTTTTTCCTTTCAACAACTTCTAGATGCTTTATAGATGATTCCCTATAAAATGGGAAAGGAGAAGAAATGAAGTATTAATAAGGTGGTTGGGAAGTCTAGAGAGGAGGCTGAGATAGGAAGGTTTTTATTTTTACTATTTTTGTGCAGCCTAAAGCATAAAATCAGCAAGACTGAAAACTTTTTCAACTGGTGTTATATTTTCACATTTAAAATATAACTCTTAATCTTTTCTAGCTGTTGAAAGATGTGGTTCTGGCTGGCTCCTTGCTTCTAATCAATGAATAAAGTGCAAATACCACCAAGTCTGTCTTTCATCATGCAAGTGAGGAATCTGTATGGTCACTCTAACACATCTTACCAGAGAGCAGCTGGGATACGATCCGTGCTTTGGCAAACTGAAGTTTTTTTAACTTCTGGACTAGAGCTGGTTGAATTGTTGGCTTTTTGCAATACAAGTTTTTTATGACTTCTCTAATATAAAACAGAAGATAAAGGGGAAACAATGCAAAAAAATATATCAACCAGATAGTATGTTCTATTGCATAGTTTAAAAAAATATTTCAGACTTCAAAAAGCCTTTCCATCCGTTTATACTCATTTTGAAGAAAGCAGTTTTAAAGTCAGAAAAATATCAACTGTAAGTCAATGCACTTAGTAAAGACAGCAAATGGATGATAATGGGGATAAAGTTTTCTGAAGAATTTAATGTATAAAAGTCCTTTTCATAGTTTATATCAACTCTAAGTCAATCAAATAAGGCTGAGTACTTGTTGGAACAGTATACTATGAGAGGGAGGGGGCACAAGCATGAAGGCAAGCCATAAACTAAAGAGGTAAAAGGGCAATATGTATTTTTCTGACATGGAAAATTTACTTAAATTTATCTCTTTAAGATGTTTTAGAATTAAAGCCTTGAACAAAAGCAAATAACAAGAGTAAACTGCAAGAATGGCTTACATAGATTGATAGTCTGTTGCAACTGAAACTGAAATATTTTTCTCTGGAAGTATTCCATAGAAACAAAAACATATGAAAAGAAATTAAAGAAAATATTTACTTTGGTAAATGAGTTCATACTCATTGTGTGAACAATCAAGTTATTTAGCTTAAACGGCACAAGTGCACATAGAGAATTAAAATTATGTCTATCAAAATTTTTTACAGAAATAATAGCAGAGAAGCAAAACTGGGGAAAATATCAAGTAGTTTAGTGGTAATGAGTATTTTCAGCAATACCTAAACAGAAAAATGCTTTTCTCATCTGAAGATTAGGTAACATCTACTTCCTACTGGAGGTAAATTGCCCCAATGCAAAACTCCACTGTGCTCAGTGTTAATCTTTCCTTGTGTTTCAATGGACTTTAAATAATGCCACAATATTCAATTTGTCAGTCTGAATCCCTTTGTCAGCCAGTGGTCCTCTGTAGCTCCTTCTGGGCTCAGCATATAAAGGTTTGACAAACTTAAACCAGAAAGATAGCATTGTTTATATTCCCCATGGCATTAATGGCTGTTCAGCTCAAAACACAGATTCAGCTTTAATTCTGAACTTCCCCAGTCACTGTGGGTCTGTTTGCTGGCTTAGGGGAGCCAGGGCTCCCAGCTTTGACCTACCATGGCTTTAGCTAGACTAGTCCTATCTTCAGCCAGGACACAAATGTGAAGGAACCCTCTCAGGGAGTTGCATTTAAGGTTAACAAAAATGCCAGCATCGCATCAGGCAGAATAAGTCGTTCTTCATAGTTTGTCCCCTTGATATCTTCACATCTCTCCCAGTCAATCATTGCTTCTTTATGTGGGTGTATGTGAGATTAGAGGGGGCAGTCACTACAGTAATGCAAATAACATTAACACAAAATTTAAAGTAGAAAGCTGTCTCTGATACAGATTTGGGGGAATTTATAAGCAACAATTCCAAAAGAATACACTTAAATTACTCCTCTAATAATACATCAGTGGTTACATGCAATATGGACTGGGTAAATGCACATTCTGTTCTCCCTTGCATGAATTCAAATCTAATGCAAAATTGACAGATCCATTCATGCCCATGAAATGAAATCCAAAAAGGTTAGCATAAGCGTTAGGTTTAATGATCACTGCATAATATAATTAAAAGATGATGTTACTTGAATATCACATTTTCTGCATGCATGTTTATTTGGAGTTTTTAATTGAAAATAAACAAAATCAGAGTGCAAGAAAAGTAGAAAAGATGTGTGAAATGTAATGATAATGGTTGACTTCTAAACAGCCATGGAAATTATAGTCATCTTATGTGCGGGACAGGAACAAACACCTCTTAATTGCACTTCATTATAACGTACCTTTCTCTTCTCAGTTGTATATATTAATTATAAAAATCATGTTTCAGAGACGAAAAGCTGTACAATAGGGTTTTTTTTTCCTTTTCCCTCCCTCCCTTATGCTGTCTGCAGCAGGATGGAAGAACAATATCAACTGTCATCCACAGGAAGAGCTTAAGAGCTCTCAAAGACAAATCATAAAAAGAATGAAAGGCTATTATAAAAAAAAAAGGGAGGAAAATGCTTTGATTTCACAGCTTTTCTACTTATTAATGTTTAAGGTTCTCTCTTCTTTTTAAAAATATCTTCTCATCTTGTTTTGTATGTGTTATATGCAGGTACATCACTTTTTGATGACTATATCACATGACATGTGACTTACGTAGATCATTATTAACAGAGGGAGGTTGAGGGGATAAGACAGGGGAAGACACTGGAGCAGCCCTCCAGGACTTGGATCACTACTGTGGATAAGTCATAGAAAACTTGGACATTAATTTCATGGCACAAAGTGATCCTGTCTATTGAGGGGTTTTGGTTTGGTTTGGTTTTCCATTCTATTTCATTCTTCATTTTCCACTCCATTTCATACTTAAAGACCCTTGAAAGAAGGGACTCATTTGTCTTACCCATTTTGTGTTTACCTGGAACCAAACTTTTCTGTGGTTGTAGATTGCTTTCTCACTTTGGATTTTCAGTTGTACTGTTTCCAATATGATTAGCCATGATGTTTCTTTAAAACATGCATTCACACTTATAAAACTGAGTAGGGGCACTAGTTTTGTTCTCTCCAAGAGCTGCCTTACTGCTGAAGATTTTGTGACTGCTGGATGTAGCCTTACAGTGGAACCAACCATTGAATGAAACTTGACATGCTAATGCCTGAGTGATAAAGCAGAGAGCAGTTATCTGGTTCCACTGCCTTTCATTATCTATCCTCTTGAAGTTTTTCCCACTTAGTCCATTCTTTTTCCATTTCACTCTAAACCTGGAGTATGGTTTCCTGGGACAGGACTCTGTGATGCTGGGTGTCTCAGGTGCTTCCTAAGCCTAATGTTTTGTTTTTCCTAAGCCTTATAGTATCTGCTGCAGCCTCTGTGGATGTTACAGATGCAGTGTCTTTGTCACAGACTACCGATGTTTTCTTGTTGCATGCATGGCCTGTTGATAGCAGATGAAGACCTAATGTTGTATGCATTGTGTGTGTAACACATATCCTTGGGATGGGGGCAGAAGTCAATGGATTATATTCCATTAGTAACTATGACTGTCAATGATTCCTGAAAGGGTAGGTGCTCACAGAGATACAGGCCTTCAGAAAATAAAGGGAAAACATTCCTGTCCAAGTGGGAAGTTTGCTACTTCATGCATTCCTGGAGGTGGGTTCTGGCTCCTGTCAGCTGAAGTTTTCCTGCTCATGTTTCAGATTTCAGCTGTTGCTTTATCTCATAGACAAAGTAAGTCCTCCAAAGGCTGCAATATCCTTTACTAGACCTTATGTTTGTTCTGTGGCAGGAAAATCCTCCACATGCGAGAACTTGAGGTTTGTCAAATTGGATCTAGAATGGGTATGAAGGAGATAGATACTATTTATGGGTACTATGCTGGGAATACAAACTCTTACTTTACCATTTATCATACTGAGGAAACCTTTTGCTTTTCTCCCCTGTTGCCCACAAAAACCACAAACCAACCAACCAACCAACCAAAAAAAAAAAACCAACAAAAAAACTCCCACCAAAAAACAACAACCAAAAAACCAGCCAGTTATCAGTGAAAAAGCTGATAACTGTCAAAGGTAGGACTCTTTTCCTCTCTCTTGAACAGTTGCAGCTTGCATATTTTTTCAATAGATTGGTCAAATTATTAAAAACAAACAGTAGAAAAGAAAGATGACCTCTACAGAATTCCTTGATACTGCAAGCAGAAGCTAGACTGGCTCACAGACCATCCTGGGAGGACAGGAAAAACACTATGTCTTATACCTCTCTATAAAGCAGCATATGCCCCTCTAAATGTATTTGCTTCACTCTCCCTATTACAAACTTTTTTAGTCTGTATGGTATGTCAGAGTAATTCAAAGACACAACAGAATCCATAAAAGCTCTCTGCATTCCTGTCTATTTTAATGTCATTTGTGAAGTAGTTTAACCATTAACATGAATAAAGCCACCTAACTACATGAAGAATCATCACATGATACAGGGGTTTTTCCTAAGGAAATATTAACTTTAAGCTGGGATAACCAACTTCCCAGAATTCACATAAAAAACATAATGAAGTTAATATTAAATAAAAGGCTTGTGCAAGCTTTTATTTTTACAATATGTGCTGATGTGTCCCTGATTTAATCAGTTTTGTTTATGATTAATGAATGTTTCACCTTGAAGATCAAAGTTTGATTCATATCTCATAAAAATTTTTAAGAAATCATCTGTTTGGAAAGCTGCTTTGTGTGTTACCCAATGTTACAAATTTGGCAAAATACACACTGAGCAATAAGACAGGGATTGAAGCTGATAGGACATGGGAAAGCTCTAATTATGACACAAGTGTTACCAAACCTCAGACTGTTCAGGAACACTTCAAGTATAAATTGTGTTATATCAAAGCATGAAAAATTATCTTTTTTTTTCATTCTCTATGATGTATTATCATAAATGTTGACTTTTGCAGCAGAACTAAAAATTTAATTATGTGGATTTTTTTTTTAATTTTCAATGTATTTATAAGGCAAAAATGAATATATTCATAAAGAAAAACAGCTGGAAATGTGACCAAGTTGTTTTTGTTAAAGACGATGCACAATTGTGCAAGTTCAGAGTTTATATTTCACTAGGGGTATAGCCATTTCTGTGACACTTCACCTACATAAAATATTATTAGGTAACAGCTGAGGAAAGATCTGAAGTGAACTGTAAAAGTAATGAAAGTATCTGTGTATAAATCCAGAGCAACAAAATTATTTGGTTTTATGATGTATGTGTATCAATCTTAACATGTTGGGATTACTTTGAAAAGACCCATGTTGGAGAGGGAGCAGGTAAATTTGCAGGATGGATTATTTATAAATAAAACCTGGTATAATGGGAATGCTTTCATGTGCCAGTGAGCTCAGATCTATAATATTGTATTTTTTAAATTTCAGGGAGAAACACAGTCTGAAGATTGTCTGGGATGGACAGATAATAGCTAATTTGATAGCATTTATTTTGTGATATATAACAACCTTTTCTGAAAATTGTTTATACAAAATTCATGGAAAAATTCGACTCTCAACACATATTTATCTCTGGTTCTTCACTGAAGAATCAAGAAGCAGGTTTTACATGTTAGCTCTGCCTGTACAACATTTAGCCTTAGAGTAATTCTTCAGTGGTAATAATGCATGAACTACAGGATGACCAGTTGGAAAACACAGTGCAAAACCAGACACTGTGAGTTGCAGTTTATGCAATAGCTCAAAATTTGTCTCTCCAGAGAAACGTGTTGCTGTTTTCCTGGTGAAAGAAATCCTTCTATCCCTTGTTTTCTTCATTTACTCAGAGGAGCAAAAAATTGGTTACTTCTTTTTGGTAAAGTCTTGCAAGCAGAGGATAATATAATTCAAGTCGATCCCAATGGCACTAACATATTTCAATAACACAAGGATGATGGAATTTTATAGTTACTTTGATTTCCTCTGAAATTTTCTTATTTGATGTATTACTTGGCATTAAATTCTCTCTTAAATAAGTTTGAGAAATTTTGAAAAAATATCTATTGTCTACTTCACTAAGTTCACTGCTGTTCACGTAAACTTCACCTGCTTTACTTGGATTTTACATTTCATAACTCTGTTGCATGCATCATTCAGCCTGGTTCACCTTGGTATTGACATCACAGAGTTCAATGACTTCTGTATGGTTTGTTTCCCCACTTAAAAAATAATATAGCTTTGAGAATTTAGAGTGATCTTTGTCCTGTGGTTTGCTTAATATTGTGGGTTTATGTTTTTCTTATTTGTTCAGAACTATTTGTACTTGGATTATTAATCTATAACTAAATGTTACCCTCTGTGTTCATCCTGCTGACGATATCTGGAACCAGACCAAAGCTATTTTTCTTAAAATTGTGCAAAGCATGTTTATTGTGAGTTTCTTCTTCACTTATGATCTTTTTGGAGTCATGTCAGAAGGGGGAAATACTGGTACAGAGCAGTATTAGTACCTATGCTGGTTCTACCCTTTTACAGCCTGAAGATTTGGATATCCTGCCAAAACAAAGCCTTAATGGAATGCTGTCTCTCTCAGTGGATCAAGCTCAGAACCTGTGCTGTCATTTAAACAATGACACTTTGAAATGAGCTATGGCCAGTCAGTATCTGAACTCACTGTGTAAATGTCAACAAGCATTTGTAAGAAAATATCCTGTATCCCAAGGAACTGGTGAGGAAATGAACCCAAAGGTCCTGTGCCATCTCCAGGCTGTCTCCACCTTTGCCTCCAAGGTCCCTCTGAGAAGGCACTTCAGTCCAGAACACTTAGCCTTTCCGTGGTCTGTCTGTGCCACTGACTGTAGGGAGGGAAGTCCTTTTTCCAGTGAAAGCTTCCAAGCCTCCCTCAGGGTCATTGCTAGAGTCTGACTTGTGCACAGCCGGGATCACAGCTTTGATCCACTCAAGTGGTACAAAAGATTCCAAGCTGAGGAGTCGATTGAAAGTTTGCACCACTTTAACCTAAAAGGAAACAAACCAAGTGTGAGGCCATAAGGAAACTTTTGTTGGGATTGAAACTTCAGGTTTAGATGCTCTGTGCTGTTCTGAAAGTTGAACAAATGAAAGTTAAAAAAAAAAATTATACTTAGCATAGATAGATTGAGATCCTTATGAGCCTCATGGCATGAGGGCTACATAGTTGCTCTGCTGGTACTGTCACTGCAACCTGTGCCATTGTAAAATGCAGTCTCAAATGAGAGAGTTAAAAGATGGATATTTGCGCAGAGATAGAGATCTATACAATAAAAAATACAAGATTCTTAATGACATGTAACAGTTTGAGGTTAGTCATATAGTGTGTTTCCCTTTTTTTTTCACTAAGGTAGTGTGTGACAGATGGTATAAAACAGAGCACTCCATCTTCCTAAAAAATTAATCCAGTTTTGAACATCTGGAAGCTGAAAAAATAGAGGCTGTGTGCAGAGTTTCCAAACAAATAGAAGGGAGAACACACTCCTCTTAATCTGCTTCATTGGTTGCAAGTGTGCCACGTTATTGGTAAACCTTTTAGCTTAGGCAAAATTTCACCTGCCATCAGAGTTTTTCTGAGTAATTTGTATTGCCTAATCTTTAAAGACATCCATGACTTGAAGGGAAATGAGGAACTTCAGATGTTATGGTTCAGATTTCCATCTTAGACATTGAATATAAATGAACATTAATCTGTGCTAGTGTAAATGTTGCAGGTTCTTTATGGGTGGAGATTCTGCATACTCTTTTTCCTGACTGTTGTCACTGTGAAAAACTATGGATAAATCTGTTTGGATAAATCTTCCTGTTTGTGTATTTAAGAGTGGAAATAATCAGTTTTAAAAACATGTTCCCATTCACATCCTATCTCAAATTTGAGAAAAAAATTATGGAAAAAAAATTTAATTGCTCACCTTAAAGTTAAAGCAGTTGGAGACTTTCATCACAGATTCGGTTATAAAGAAAATAGTTTGAAGTGTAAAGAGAGTTTGATGACTGTATCAAAATCCTCTTAATCATAACCGGCATCTTTTAAAGAGTGAATTCTTGCTAAATGGTCTGTATAGCACTGCCAGTCTGCAAAAGAACAAGTAAAAATGCCAGAGTTCCTCCTCTCATTTTTCATGGTAAGTGGTCTGTCTTTCATACATGCATAATGTTTAAGTTTGATTCTTAAACTCATTGAAGTGAGATCAGTTCAGCCTTTTAAAAGAACCCAGTATTTGATGTCTGGCAAAATGTATATTTAGGCTGATATTCACCAGTGTGTTCACACCAGGTCAAATCTCTTTGTCTTACAAAACTTGACATAAAAGGTATTTTTTATTTCAGAATCATGAGAGATTACTCCAGAAATATTGGGGGCAGGTTGGTGGAACAGCTGTGTGTGAAGAGATGCAGTTTTAGTTAGCAGTTTTTATTTTAAACTTTTCAATACAAGTCTGCAAATTGCATCAGCCATCAAACAGGGTGTTAAACAGAAACTATCCCATGAATAATAGTTATTTTAGATCAAATTATGACAAATTTACAAAATAATGACATGCATAACTAAGTGGGAAATAGGGCAGAAAAGCAAGATGGCTATGTTATAGTGTGTTTATATAATTATGCTGACCCGGACTAAGTAAATAATCATGTACTTGCAATTCTAGTAACTATTTGATTCTGTTTTTAATGCAAATGCAGCATAATTATACTAGAAGAAATACACCAGGTTTGAGCTGCATAAATAAAGTTCAGAGCATGGCTTGTTATGTAAAAATGTAATAAATGGCATGAAGGTGTATCAATACAAAAAACAAAAAAAATAACAAAAAAAATTATTTTAAAAACAGAAATAGACACCTTAAATCACACTGAAAACAGGACTGCTCAAAGCTGTTTAGTTCATTTGGTTTCCCTGAAACGGTTAATTTCTAATTATTTTATTAGCAATGCAACAAACTAATAAAAATGGAAGCTTGTGCTGCTTCATAGCTGAGGCCTTCCCAACGTGCTCCGAGCCCTTTAGTTCTGCTCTTGTTTCTGTGCAGGAATCAATACCACAGGCAGCAATTATGTGGTGTTGTTTTTTGGCTAAAATTCCCACACATCTGGGATAAACAGATATTCTATTCGAACTTCCTCTGTTAACTCCACCAGTTTCCATGGAATGACTCTCTATATGCTTGTTAAGTAAATGATTGTTATAAGACTATGGAGACATGGTCGATCAAATTAACCCCTTTTGTCCAGCCTCCAAAATGGTTCCCTTCATTTGCCTAAATTCAGCTGCTTTTGGGAATTTTTTCAAGCTTGAAGGACTCTCTGGATTCATCACATTAGCAAACTGTAACCTGAGAAGAGGTTCTTTGGAGCAGCAGGACTTCTTTGGCCCCCAATTGTTTTGCTAATCAAGATTATTGCCACTATTGAGATGTGGAAAGATAGCCTAGCTGACAAAATTTGTCAGCTTCCCATGAAATAGTTCTGTCAGTTTAGTCAGGGTGCCGGCTAATATTAACATATAAATGAAGTCTCTCCCCCTCACCCCTTAATAGATGCAGAGAAAATATAAACACACACACAAAAAACCCCTCTGTGCTTAAATCAAACAAGCTTCTTTTCTCAGCTCTAGCCCATGTCCCTGGAAATCCTGTGAGTAGTGGAGCAAAAGGGAGGGGGGAGGGAAGCAGAATTTGCACAAAACTACTTTTAAGCCATAAAGCAGCAAAGCCCCACTCCCTGCTGATAGCAACAGGAGATTGATTACGCCTGCAAAAGTACAAATGGTTGCCTGAATGCAAGTGGCAGACCTCCAAAGCAGTATGCTCTATGTGCTGGTTTTACATTTTATAGCGGAGGACTTGGATACAAAGTGGAAAAGTGGAACAGGGGGTATGAAAGAGTTATCTTTGCCCAGAGGTCAGACCCATGAGCGCCGGCGCTGCCGGGCCCGGGGAGGCGGCGGGGGCAGCTCAGCCCCCAATGGCAGCGCCGCCGCCCCGCAAACTCCAGCGCTCCAGCGCTCAGCACCTGTTTCCCGCCTTCCACTCGGGTTTCTCATAATCAGAATACATATTGTATTTTCCAGCTGACCTACAAGGTGATATTATCTAGTGTTCTTTCACCCGCTTACACAAATTTTGCATTGCTTTGTCAAAGGCAAATGACTTGCATCATTCTGGCGCCAACTCTTTCAAATCCCAGCTGTACCAGATCATACAAAAGTAATTCAAACTCATGCTCGTTTTAACTGGAAATGGATCTACTGAAAGTTCTCTTAATCTTTTATCCTGATTTAAATAAAAATAAATTAATATCTCGTGATATTTGTAATCTGCAAAGTCAGCAATATTGGTCCTTTGGTACTAAATTAGCTCTTGAATGGCAACTGTGCAGAGCTTTGTGTAGTTAATGTACGCATCGGAGATGACTCTTCTAACAAGTTCAATAGGCTTTGCAAAGCATAGCTTTAAATAGAAGAAATCCTTCAATCATGATTTGTTCTTGTTTTATGAGAAACAATCAGATTATTCCTTTGTGCTGAACTGTGACAACACTCTAAAGCATGAATGAAAACTAGAATATATGTTCCCCCAGTGGATTACATCAGCCTTCTTGATCATTAGGCTAACATGAAAAATAGATTTCATGTGTAAAATATCTGTCACTGAAGAGAATATTAAGAAAATTACTTGGGAGCAGTTTGTGGGAACTTCAGAGGTAATGAGTTAATGACAAAGCACAGTATTTGTTAAGAAGTTCAAAGCAGATAATTTCTAAAGAGTTCTAGGCAAGTAGCTAAGCTCCCTATTTCATTATTTCAGAGGCTGCCAAACAGAGTTGATTTCATCTTCTCAAAAAATGCTGTGTAAAATATTACATTATTTGCCCAGAATGTGGAGCTAAAGAAGCATAATCCAAACAGTACCATTGGTACCTATTGCCTAGAGTTTAAAGGTGCATGCAGTGTTCATGCTCCTACCTTTGATCTGAACTTTCTCAACTGAGAAAAATAACTGGGAGCCCCAATGTTAAGCATTGTTGCCAACAGGACAGAGTTGATAATAATTGTTATAAAATAAGTTATATTCTGGTTAAAGTCATTGTCTGCTTAAAAGTTCAGATCTCAGAATCTTTGTGAATTTCCTGGATTTCCCTTCTAGCTCAGCGAAGGTTGATTGCATTGAATCCTGCTCCCTCCTGTGCTCTGGCCCCTTTCCTGAAGGTTATGAGATGGGGGAAGGCTGAGGCATATCTTGCTTACTACCCAACATGCAGTGTGTTGATGTTTTTGTACAAATGAATGAGTAGTCTTTGCCCCAGGGAATTGACAATCCAGAATAGCTTTTATTTATGTTAAAATATCAATTCATCAAAACATATATGTTCTAAACTTTAAGTTCATCCACCTCTAGACCCTCTTGCATCTGCCTTCTGTTACAAGCCTCAAATCTAAAACTTCATATGTACCTTTAAATAGTTACAGAAATAATCTTGACAGAAAGAAGTCAGTCTTCTGCTAAACAGCTGTCTTTCAGGCCAGTGCCATCCACAACTCCTCTAAAGTTTCCAAGAGTCAGCAAGACACACTTGACCGTATGCATTGAAACCTCAGTTTACTCTACATGACTTTTCCTCACGTTTGTTTCTGGTCACACTCCTTTGTTTTGCACCTGCAGGACTTGTCAGGTGCATAGTTCCTCTAAGAAAAAGAAGCTCTGCCCCAAAGCAAGGGTGTGGAGCTTTCGTCCGCTGGGGCAGTTGCCCAGCTTGCAAACTTGCCTTGGAAAGGGAGCGGAGTGGTGCTTATAATGGAGCCCTTCAGCTGCCTCACACTTGAGCGCACACAAACAAAACACCTGCTCAAAACAGAAAAAGCAGTGAGCAATGAAACTGCCTATGTGCTGGACGTTGTTTAGACTTTCGCTTTTATCTTTTTATCAAATGTTATAACACATTTTTCAGCATTTTGGACTTTTTGAAAAATTGTGATATTTTGTTTATAGAAACATTTTTTTCTTCTCTTTTTGAGGAATATTAAAACTCACTACCAATATTTTGCCTTTTTTCACTAGTGAAGATAAACTTCCATAAAGTTGGTTTTGGCAAGTATCCTGCAAGTCTGGCTACCTAGCTTTTAGCCTTACTTCAAATTGTATCACATTAACTTGAATCCAAGTAGCCCTTCATTCTTAGCTAAACTTTTACAAGATATTGGACAGATACTGAATTTTGTCTAATATGGTATTTTTCTCTTGTAGATATACAGCTATAATTCTTGCACACAGTAACATAGAGTTTCATCTATTTTATTGATGGAGATTTTAGTGTAACTTCAAGGGTATATTAAGAATATTTCTGAGGAAAATGGCATTTTGACATTTCAGTTTTAAGCTATACTTTTCGGGGTATCAGGCTGGGAGGCAGAAATGACTTCAGGAATGGTAGAGAGATAAGTAACGGCACTGAAAAGTAGTATATAACACTGATTAAGTGATGAGGGACTTATATCTCAAGATCACCAGTGACATATTAACACCTCCTCCCTTTTGAGTCCTGTTTCACACAGGTTCATACACATTTCTGATTTCCATCATTTTCAGCTGAAATGCCTATCAGTGCAGGGAAGCTCTCCATAATGGCTGTTGTCATATGGCAGCTGTTATCATTTGGACTTTGTTATACAAATTTATCATCTCCACCCATTCATAATATGCCTGACTGATACCATAAAACCCTATACTGCCACCAACAATAATTGTCATTCTATTTGGAAGTCACAGAAGAGAGATTAAGGACTTAATGTTTAAATTTTAAATGAAATATTCACTCACCATTATGGGTGGTCTCCTTCCCAAACCTTGGTAGGACAGTATAGTAACTCTTTCCACTGCTATTGCCTGAACGAAGCATTAAAAAAATGCTTGTCTTCAGCACTGTCAACTTTTAAATGTTCTAAGCTGAATATCCACATGGTGTATACATCAATCAAAATGAATTTCAACTTCCCTTTTATATTTTTGGCCTTGTCCTGAATTTTATTGAACTGACTAACTCTAAATAATAAGCATAACTATTTTATTTAACCAAGGGAAACGAGTGGGAACAAGTTCCAACTGACAATGGCTCTCTGCTGGAACCCAAAGAAGCAAATGCAAGCAATGCAGTAAGGAAGATCAAACTTGTTACACTGCTGATATTCTAAGAGTTTGAACTCAGACTCCCTGCTGACCTCAATTTTACAATGATAATCATTTCCTAAAATGTCTTCATTTTATAAATGAAGCTGTACCTCCCTCTGAAGCAGGGGTTTGCGAAGATTAAATAATTTACATTTCAAAGTGTTCATTTTTTTGCCAGTGTGAGAAATACTCAAGCAGGAAAATGAGTGCTCCTTTTAATTTTTGAAAGCTGGGAGAGCATTCATAGTGAAAATAATCACAGCCTATTACAGCAGCCTTGCTTGCCTATTCCCACTTCAAAAGGATGAGCCCATCTTTTCCCCGCCCAGCAGTGAATGACCACTTAAATGAGTGATGGCTTATTAATACTATGACTCAGCCACTTCTCGATAAGGAGAACAATAAGGGGTCAAAGCTTGAGCATCCCTTACAGGAATTAATGAGAACATGTTGCTGGTAATTTGGTCTTTTGGAGATTACATTTAAATTAAAAGGTTCTAGTGTCAGACTTAATGGTGAGACCAATATCGTCACTATTTGAAATCCAGAGACCGCATTTTTGTTCTTTCCACCTGTATAATTTCAACAACTTTATTAAGGTTGCCTGGGGGGTTGGACACCAGTTAAAGGAAAAAAAAATCAGAAAAACTGACAAAACTTTAAGTTCTCAAAAAAGTAACCCTAAAAAATAGTGCCCATTTATTTGTGCATAGTGTTGTTTTCAGAGTCAGGATGTATTATGACAAAAACAATGAAATGCACATATTTGGGATATGTTGCATTAAAATTTCTGCATAAGACCTGGAACTGGTTCATTTCCAAATAATATTTGCTCTGAAGTTGTGTGAAAAGCAATTTACCAAGCAGAGGTGTCAGTGTTTGTGCGAATGTGGGGGCCTTTTCTTTGGTTCCTAATTCTTCTTTCAATTAAAATCTTATCACCTGGGATGTCTGGTTTTATTCTTAACATTTATTTTTATGTTTTACTGTTGATGTTGAAATTGTGAGACAAGGACATGAAACACAATGGCAAGATCAAAGTTGTTTAAAGCGGTTAACAGGACATATTATTGTGTATATTATTAACTTCTGCAGAGAAATCGAACCCACAGTTTTTTGGGTTTCGCAGGTTTTTTGTAATTATGAAAATAGTGCATTTAGCCTCTTTCCTGACTTGAAATCAATGCAAAGATGTTCTAGGTAGGATTACAAATATAAACCAATGTTCATCGGGCTAACTAGTGCTTTGTGCCTTGCATTTTCAAGGCACTTTTAAAAAGTGTGAATCTACTATTGGTGAACATCTCAGACATCATTCTAGGGGAAGTATAGGGATTACAATTCAGCTGTTTTGTCATTGTGCAGTAGTAATAAAATTATAAAAATATGCTTTATTATTATAAAAATAGGTAAATTATAAGCATGAGAATTTTATGGTCTTGATATGTTATTTCTGATTTATCTAGAAGTCCTGTAATAATGTTCTTTCTTTTCTTTTTTTTTATCTTCTGACAGATGATACTACTAAATTTGTTGGAGAACTCCTATGAATCTTAAAAGATCTGAAACCAGTACCATGCTCTAAGAAAAGCAACTATGGTTGCACTGAGATTAGTTGAAAAACTTACAAAAAATAATGGAAGAATATTCAAATACAATACCAAGCCACAGGTAAGATTCTCTATTCCATGGAAAACATATTTAGATTTGCACTGGAAAACAGAAGAACTGGTTCCAGAGGAAGTATACCAAATATTGAATAATGTCCCTATGAACCTCCCTTATGAGACATTAGTTCAACCTTTGTGTGATTCTTGGGGAAATAAAATGTCATTTTGAGAATAATCAAATTAGAAATTCAGAAGGTAGAGGCTAAGTCTGTATGGTATTATCATGATGGCAAGTGACATTGTTTCAATTCTTCCCTTGTCTGTAAAGATGCCTAAAAAAAGTATTAATTAAGAAAGTATAAGTTATAAAAGAGCTAGTTGAGTGCTTACAAAAACTACACAACTTGCTTTTCATAGGACCTCTAAGCCTTCTAAGATTTTAAAGAATTAGAAGCCTTCCAGATCCTTTATCATGATCCTTTCTGGGGCCCCACTGATAGTCTTGGTCCTTTATTTAATCAGTTAACCATTGATTGCTCATGATGCAATAGACTAGTACATTTTGCTCTTGCCAGAGGCAATGAAAACTTGTACCATCTGAAAATACAAAATATGAATACTCCATAATCAGGAGAATATTTTATGACTTGGAGTCTTAAACAGCCTCTCTTCGCTATACAAAATTTTTTAAAAGAATGTGATCCAGAGCCATAAGAAAGAGTTGTAAAAAGGGATGACTGCAGAGTCCAGTTTAGTTGGTGCCAAGGAGAGGGGCTGGCAGCCCCCAGCGCTGGGCACTGAGAAGTGAAGTTGCCTGGAACTGCTGCCAGCCAGAGCCTCCCTGGGGGGTTGGCTGGCTTGATGCAGGGGACTCTTGTTTTGTGACTAGTGACTGACTTATTGTTCCTGAGAAAAGTGGCAACAAGCCAAATAAAAGCCCTTTTTGTCCTTCACTCCCAACAGGGGACTTGGTAGTGGTTTGTCATGTGCCTGGGCATAATCCAGGCAAAGTCCCCATATGCAATTAAAATAGATTTTGCTACTGTTTGTGTTTTTAGGAAGTGATACTCCAAGTTACGGGTACTGCTCATTCTTTTATTTAATGTTTTTTGTCTGATTTCAATGCTTAATTTTCTTAGGGATTGTTTTTGTCTTTTAATCAATACTCATTTTTCAACATCAGCACTCCTTTAAATAATTCTCATAGTATATACATTACATAAAAGAAATATAATTTATAAATAGTAATGTCTGTGAGTAGCCATCTCTCCTTAATGTAAATTCCAATATATGTCATGATCAGAAATCTCCAGGGTATAGGTCTACCATTTAATAAAAGTATTAGCAGCACATACTTAAATCTCACAGATAAATTATATCCCTTTTGAACTGTCACCACATTTGTTTGTAGCCTAAGTAGTTTTGCCCTTGTAGCCTTACTTAGGCCTATATTTGTAATTTTAAAAATTATTATTATTATTCACTTTTAAGGTACTTGAATGTAATAGACCTCATGGTACTAGAAAATCAATCTTAGCTTTTTATCTGTAGCTCTTGTGAGGTTTTGTGCTATTCACCACAGTTTCAATATTGTGTAAGAAGGCTGGGATTATCCCCTCTTATGTGAAAACACATTTGGCTCCAGTAAATATTTTTACAGTATTGTAGAAATATTTCTCCAATAATTGTGTGTTATCTTTGAATAATTGTAGAAATTCTATGTTAAAAACCTAATAGGAGAAGTTGAGGAAATTGATACAGAAGATATCTAGGAGGTGGTTAGACTGTTTACCCAGAATCTGCAAGCAGGGACGATGCTGCCATATCTGTGTGACTGGTTAGGCCAGATTGGGTGCCTGCTTTTTCATTCAAACGTTAACCATTGCTTTTTTTTCTTATGCAGGTGTAAGGGCAGAACTAGTGGGATGTGAGACTCAGGGAATAAGAAGGAGGTGGTACTCAATTCTGCCTTAAAGAGTATTCTAATTGTAAGTAACCTCAGAAGTTGGTTATTTCTTGTAATTTGAATAGCCCTATCCTGCTGTGTAATACCTTTACTGTGCACCTATTGCAAGGTATTGAAAGTACTGCTTTTTCCTGGAGGGGAATACTCCGGATCTCATCCCGATTGCTCAACAGAACTCTTTCATTAATGAAACAGTGCTGCTTATCACAAAGTCAACTTTGTTCATGTTTTCATTATTGTAGCTCTTAAAATGCTTCATGTTTATTCAGAACTGGTTCTTTCCTAATCATTTTGGAAGTAGCATGGTTCCCAAAACGTGTTTTAGCAATTCTCTTCTGAGTAACTATGAAACATTGAAATACTTTCTATTGATTTAGATTTTGTTTCTCCTAGGTCCTGATCCCTCAGCTGAAATATTTATCAGGGAAATGTCTGGGAATGATTTATTAATGAAATGTGTGCAGTCTAGAACGCAGTGCACTGTTGCCAGGTTCAGTAGGAGTCCCAGCCTGACCTCGGGCTCTGTACAGACTGGCAGTGTAAAGCACTCTGAGAGCAAAGCCAAGCACCAAGCAGAATAATTTAGGCCCACTTGCCTAGGTAAATTTCCTGCATAACTGATTATATTTCCTTTGATGCAAAAAGAAATGTGACATACTCTCAGCTGTCATCTGATAGTGAACAATCTTCTGGAACACACAGCCACTTTGATTGTGGGACACTTAGTCCAGGTGGAATTTCTCCAACTTGCTGGAGTTAAATTTTTGCCAGGATTGTGTCCTGCATATAAATAGAGGAAAGAGATAGTCCTGCTGGAGACTTGATTCTCAAAACTAAAATTTTTTAAACAAATGGCATTTCTGAGAAATTGAGTAAAATGTTTCAAGATAAAAGAATGTTTGAGAAATTGAGTAAAATGTTTCAAGATAAAAGAATGTTAAATATAGCTAGAAATAAGACAGCCATATGTTGAAAGCATATCAGCTTTGAAACTGTGCACTTAACCCTGGGACTCAACAAGATCTCACATTTTAAATAAAAAAAATTAACTTCCTGAAAAGATAAAGGTCATTCATCTTGAGGGTAGCCTAGAAAAAAAAATGGGAAATGTAATCCATGGAGAAACCCTTCACTTAGATAAGCATCTTTGACAATAGGAAAAAAAAAGTATAATGTGTAAAATTAAGATGGGTTGTATCCATTCCTAAAGAACTCTGTTGTTACATTTTTACATCAAAGTAGGATTAAGGTTATTTTCTGAGAGGTTATTTTGGCTAACAAGTACATTATCTTACAAAACCATTGCCAGAAACATAAAATCTTTGTTCAATGGGAAAGAAATGCACCATTTTAGCACTCCTATTTGAAACATTATACAGAGTGCAGGCTGTTCTAAGTTCAAGGCTAGTGTTATATAAATATATCTATTAGAAATTTGGTCCACTAGAAGGAGTTAATTTAGTTGCTTCTCAATAATATTGATAAATGTCAACATTTGTGCATAAGACAGTATGTACATGTTTGTGCAACCATTGTCTATGTTCAATTGAATTGATTTTATTTCTTACACAAACTGAGTTTTCATCCCGGAATAAGTAACAAAAGGGCAGATCAGGAAATGTGTAAAATGGATCAGTGCCCAAAAGACTAATTTATACATCCATTCTTGGAAAAAAATGAGGACATGTCTTTAAAAGAAAGGCATAAATTGCAAAACATAAGTTCATTTGAACTTACATATTGTGCTACACCATCTATCGAAATCCTCAGCATGCTACTAATGAAGCATTGTAGGCTCTGTTTTGAAAGTGGCTACCCAAATACAGACAGTGAGGGCCAGTCAGTGCCATTGGAATAGTGTGGTCAGCTTCCCTAGGGAATTTACTGATTTTCATGGAGGGCTCCTCAATGAAGTCTCAGTGTGCTGGCAGAAGAGGGTGTTCCATCTTCATTGGATCTTTCTTTCAGTCAGGAGGCATTCAAATTCTTGCCATTTTGGACCGCTCTTGAAAATGCTTTCCAGGCTGAAGTCTTGTAGGTCTCATTGGCTACATCTAAACTTCAGAGCAGGTGCCCCCAAGCTGTACCTTTAGGCCCTCGTTTGACCTGCTGGGCTGTGACAGCACCACAGCTCTGCCTGCTCAAAGGCTTAGGTCACCTTCTCTAGTGGGAACTGCACAAGCACATGTAGGCAGCTTCAGAGCCTGAGCAATGCACTTGGGTTCCAAACCTTTAGATGTGCCCAGGTAAAACTGAGGAGTTTACATTCCTTGTTTCAAAGAACCTCCCAGCCAAGCTGGTAACATGCTGTCTGTGCTTGCAGACAAACCAGTCTGATGCCCTTTTAGAAGTCAGATTTACCTCCTCTCCATTGTACCGGACACTCCATAAACCTCAGTAAAGCTGCAGCCATGGTGGCGAAACAGCACACAGAGCCAGTGGTAACAGCCTCTGAGAAACAAGGGAAATCTAAGGAATTAAGGGTACAACAATCCCCAATAAAGCCTGCCCAGCTATTTAGTATCATAACTGCATTTTGGAACAGTGTCATGTTGATTGTATACATTAAGAGAAGCAAACATACATTTGATTATCTTGTTAAGAGCAAAGGTTACAATTTTCAATAATATCCAAGGCATTGTTTTCAAACTCTTGGAGAATCGCTTGAATAAATGCAATGTGTTTACAAGATGAATGCTTTCTCTAGAGGTTACCCTACCTTCTGATGATTGAGTCTAACTCTCTTTAACTACTTTGACAAGATTATTGCCTGAAGTAACGTTTTTAATTAGCATTCTTGTTTGTTTACTTCTAGAGATTGAGGGGGAAAATAACTGAAAGCTTTGGAACAACTATTGAGTCTGCACTTGCTCTAAGCTGGAAGAAAATAATTTTTAGTATATGTTTAAAATTATATAACACATTTCAGATGTTGGTTCAGATTACTGTTAAAATGACATTCAAATCTGGGAGTGTTTCTTGCTGGTTTTATCCTTTTAAAAATTTCCACTGTGCTTTTTTTCATCTTTAATTAAATTTCAATTCATTTTATAATAGTAATTAAAGTATTTACAGCAAGAAATTCTATCCATTTGCAAAACTGCAATACATTGTAGCATTTTCACAAACAAACAAACTTTGTAGAAGGCCTGCAAAGTCTTTATCCTGTATTTGTAAGGCATTGAAGGGTAGATCATCAGCTGGTATAAGTCACTGTCATTCACTGGAGTCAGAAGAGTAATTTTGATTTACAACAATTTAGAATTGGGCCAATAATCTAATTAATATAATCAAAACCATGTACAGACACCAGAATAAACAATACCAAACAGTAAGGCAAGTAACCTATCTTACAATGAAAATAAAATGAATGTCCCAGGCTTCTTAAATCACTGTTTCATGACATAGCTTTGCTTTCTACCATCTTTGATCTCCTTCATTTCATTAGAACAAACTTCTCGTTAGAGGCATGAATTTCTTCCTATGAAATTGAGCTCACATTCAACACTGATATCTAGTGACTTTTTCCAGTTTCGGCTTTTTATACAGTACTTAAAAAAAATGAAAACCCAAACAACAAAACCCAAACACAAATTATTACATCATAAGTAGAGGAACATATGGCACATCCAAAAGTGAGTACACAATAAATATGTTTCTAATAAATACTTTGGTGCTGAGTAAATTACAGAAGAGAGCTCACAATAAGCCACCATTCTGCTATTAATGCCTTTTCTTAGCATGGTAGCAGTTATTAAATTAGTTTAATCATAGCCAAGCAGTTGAGGTGCAGTAGCACTGCTTATTACACCAGCCATTATCATCTCACTGTTACCTTGGGCTTTCCTCATCTGTTTTGTATTCACTGTATTGCTCACATACATAGCTTGCAAGCTTTCTTATGTTATATAAAACATGGGAATATTTGCATGTTACACATGCCTTGATATATGATTATAGCCTTCTAGTTTTTTTCAAGAATATATACTGATTATAATAATTTCAGAGCAATGGAAAAAAACTCATTTAGCTTCAGGATAGAACATTGTTTAAAATTTTACCTTGTTTAGCTTGCATTGATTCACAGCTACATAGAGAAACTGAAGAGAGAAAGCTTAGAAGGGCATGCCCACTACTTACCAGTTTTAGCAATGGTTGTACCCAAAGTAAATTTTACAATGTTAGGGCATTTTTTTTCTTTGTTGTATGGTTTAATTGTGGGGTTTGTGAATTCTGAGTATTGGGAAACATCGGGAGATTTTCACTGGGCTCCCTCATTTGTAATAAAAGTAATGGAAGACCTGCATTTTGAAAAACTGCATTTAGGAGCAAATTCTTATATTTGGAGGCTGGATAAGTGAGGTTTCTGCAAATACACTGTCCCATTACAGCTTTCTAATTAAAGATCAATTGTAGGAAACGGTAAATTTAAAATAGTGATGACAATATTAAAACTTCTCTAGTAAAAAGGAGGCCATTGAAGATAAGGAGGCAAATATCCAATTAGAAGAAATAGAACTAAATGCTCTATGGTGACTCTAAAGCCTTGTGCGAGCACTCACAGTGTGCTATAGATGGGAATATGAAAAAGATGAGTGTTCTAACATCAAGGGGTATGAATGACAAACAGATGCTAAACAGACAAATGAGCTATGGCTGAAGGAGGCCAGTGCTGTTGTATGCTAAGGGAAGAGAGAGGAGAGGAAGAGGTGGATAAAAAAGAATATAGCCCCAGAGAAAGCTGAAAACCATGCTGAGAAGTAGTCTGGAGAAGATCACAGGAAACAGCTTATGGAATTAAAAACATTTGGGAAATTACAGCACTTAGGAGGAATTAAATATGAGAAAGTAATGGTCATCTATGAAAATAGAAACTTCAAAAAGGAAGAGACTGCAGCACAGAACCTGGAGGAGAAGGCCTAGAAAATCAGGAGATATGATCTCAGTATGAATAAAAAGACATGCTAAGGACCCTGTGCAACTTATCAGTCTCTAGGAAGACCTTTCATGAACAGTTAATGATAGACTTTGGCAAGAGAGAGCAAGGAAATGTCTGAGAGACAGGAATATCTGACTGAAGAGATGGTCTTACATCAGTCCCATCATGACTGGGAAGAATGTGTATCCGATATAAATAGCATCTTAATTTATTTCAACTGGTTATAACTTGCTTTTCACTGATACTCCTCATTGTTAATTTGTTAAAGATGCTGAGATTATATAGATAAATGTAAGCATCATTTACAAAGTAATGTAAGTTTACTTTGAAAGAAAAGGTCTAAAAGTGTGCAAATGTATTTTTTATTTTCCTGATGAATTAACCATATTGAAATTATTATTTTCTGTCTCAATCCATGTAAGCCAGTGAAATATTTGTCCTGTATTCAGATTTAAGAAATGGACCCAAGCATAGATAAGAAAATGAGTTCATAATGAGAGCAGATGCTACAGAGACAAAAGATATCTTTAAAAATCGTACATGGCTTAATCCCATGGCCATTTTGTGTGTGCATTTAGAGCCTAGCTTTTAGAAGTATTTAACAGTTTTTTGCTCAGCAGTGCAACATGTGTCTGCTTTAGAAGCTGCACAGTCAGTGTTGCCTCCCTGCCTGTGTCAGCCAGGTATCCTTTTCTCTGTTTGCCAAACCATTTCTGCAGCAAAGATGACATGAACTTTCATGGGAGCCCAAGTTTCATCTCATTTCCTTTGTCCAAATATGGCTAAGGTGCGGACTGCAGGAATTAAGAATCTCATTGAACTGGACAGGAATTAGGCACCTCAGTACCTTTGTAGATCTTGGTCTAGCCTAGAGTTTCATGAGCAGGACCTACATCAGTATTGCTTAATACAATGCCTTCTACCACCAACAACATGGTACCCAATTTAAAGTGCTTATTTATCCGAACAGAGCTGTGAATGACAGTCCAGTTATGCCCACGAGCAGAACCTCAAATTCCTAGTGAAAATTTTTTGTGGAATATATATATATTTATATCAGTATATATATATTGATTTTCTACTCTCTGCCTCTGAGGCTGGTTGCCAAGAAAGAGCTTTTGACCTTTTGGTTTTGTACATCCTTACCTGAGATTACGAATGGGTCTTACCATAACAGCTTGTTCTAAAGTTGCAAAACCATCAAATGCTTCTGCAGTCATAGCCATGGTTGTACTTTTCAGTTGTACTGCAAAATAGCTGTGTAAACTGAGCATCAGTGTGAAACACATGAATGCATTCAAGAATTATAGCAAACATCAGAGTAATGAGAAAATTTGGGGAAAAAATGGTACTTAAGGTACTTGATTCTTAAAAACCTCCATTTTAGAACATGAAGGTGTAGCAAGTTTGTCAGGGAGGCTCTTACAGTAACTGATTTGAACAATCTGAGCACAGTTTGGAAATGTGTACTAAATGCAGTTGGTAGTGGAAATAGTAGGATCAGGATATGAATGAGAGAAGAAACCAGAGTCAAAGGTTCCTCTAAATTCCATATGGCAGCAACAGAGATGAGGCAAGCTAAGCTTACCTCCCATAAGAGAAGTCTCAATGTTGAATGCCAAGTTAGAGCCCCAAAATAACATTTTTCCTCATTGACTTCAGCAGAAGTTTAGTAACTGTGCAGCTGGAGAGACAAGAGGAAACGAAACAGCAACATTTCTCAGAAAATTTACAGATAAGATGCGTGCCTGCTAGTCAGCCAGTGTTTATGTCCTCCTCCTTTGTTTTTCCCTGTCTGCTTTCCCGAATTAGAAGAGTACCCTCGGGGTTCTGGCGGCAGGAATATTTAAAAGAAAAGTACAGCCTCTTTCCTTAGAAGTTGAGCCAACTTTAGTGCAACTAGAGCCCTCACAGAGTGGCATCTACCTGTCCTAAGGAAGCTAAAGATTGTTTTACTCCAAGAAGAACACGTTGTTCCACTTTACATTTCTTCAGGTTTTTTCCTAATCCATTACTACATGCAACTTTGTTTCTGGGTAATAAAAGCTCACTACTGTGCTTTTGCCTTGATAATTCAGAAACCTGAAATGAAAAAAGTTGGGTTCTAGGGTTTCTAGCAGTTGTGTTGAGCTTGTGGCTCTTTTCTTATTCTTAAAAATGTCCTCAGGACAGCAATACTTCACTAAAATTCTCTCCATGTTCCAGTTTCTGGAGATATGAAAGTCATCTTGACCTAGAGCTCTAGAACTGTGAACAATCTTATCTGTAGTCTGATGCAAACCCAGCAGCTATTTCTAGGCTGAGAATACAAGGCTACATGAGCCAGCAATGTGACAAATGGTACAGTGCATTAATTCCATCAGCATAATACAATACTATTGTGTTCCTGGGTACCCCTTTTCATTGTGAGCATCTGAACATGCGCTTCAAATTTTTATGCAACCTGCAGCTTAATTCTGTATTGATAATATTTGAAAGTATGGTTCTCAGAAACTTTGCAGAAGGGTTCCCATGTTCTATACATTCAGGGACTGTTAAGTAGAAAGGGGGTAAAGAATGAGGATTTCTGACTTTTGAATTCATCTTGTTTTGATGACTACATCTAGTAATGTGTTTTTTTTTCTGTATGGATTTAATATTATTTCAATAATCCATGGTAATGGGTTCTGTGCATGTGATACAATTTAAATTGTGCTCCATTAAAGTCTAGCTAATGCAATATCTATCTGGTAAAGTCTGGGATTCATGAGACTACAAAATAATTATTAAAATAATAGTGTAAAAAATGGGCAAAACCAAATTGTATAACATTAGCTTTGATAAATTTCTTTCCATAAAATTAGTTTTTGAAGTAGACATTTAGTAGGTTAAGCATATAAGTATCTGCCCTGAAAAAGTATATTTTCTCAAATTAAAAATATCTTTCTTACAGAATTGGCTACAAGTGCCTTGTCTTACCTCTTATGGTTTCCAGTACTATGTAAATTCATAGCTCAGAGGAACGGTGCAATCCCACATAATGAGTTGCATGATATACTGAGTCAGTTTTAATGTATCTTAGTTTGAGAGAGAATTTTATTACTTTTCCCAAATATTATTTTGTTTTTTCAACATTATCATAAAGCCTCATTCAGATAACATTAAAAAGCTTCTTTAAAGCTTACACAGGCACCAGAACTGAGGGGATATGGATACAATGCAATCCTTAACTCACTCCTATTGTGCAGGAACAGAACAGGAGCCTCAAAGCTGCTGGGGGTCTTACATATCTCATATGTGCTGGAACAATGAAACAAATTATGAACAGGGCTTAAGGCTCAGCTCTGAATTCTTGCCTTTGTGAGTTTGTGACTCATGCATGGAGAGCATTGATTCTGCAAGGTACTCGAAGATGTGGCCTGTCTGTCTGTGAATAGAAGCAGATGGATTATTTTCTGAGGTTTGACATTCAGACAGGAATCTCTCCTTCTTTAGTCTGGCACTTTTATTAAGTCTGCCCAAGGAGGTTTTAGATATTAATTAATTAATTTCTATACTAACATATACTGATAAAAGCATAACGGTTAATATCACACACTGCAATGCTGTTCTGTTCTGCCTTAAAATATGCTAGGATAGAAAAGGGAGTTATGCTAATGTGCAGAATCTAAACTTACCCTGTTTTAGACTTTACTGAAGAAATGGTTATAAGGTCAAAGATGCATATTCAGAGTTATTTCACAAAGAACATATGAAGTGGTAGCTAGTTTTACAAAATGTTTTGACTTTATTGAATTGGCTGGCAAAAGAAATGCACGGTTGATAAGATGATGTCTGAGCATTCACAGTCCCTGCAGCCCCACCAGGGACACAGAGCCAGGTTACATCAGATACCGTGGGGTTGAATCTGCTTTTGGGTAACCTCCATGGGTTTACTCCAAGAGGAAAATACTACTCAGCGTAACAAGCTAAGCCTTTAGCTGTTCAGAAAACAAATGCTGTATTAAGTTTAATTACTTCAGCTACCAACTAATGATCTGAAAAATCTTTTAACAAATCAAATGTTCTCAGCTAGGCTGTTGCCTTGGCCACATGATCCTTCACTGTACAGCCATATGGAAGTGCAGCAATCAGAGTTGAGATCATTCTTTTGGTAGGTAATGAAACATAGAAGCAATTTCTCTTTACCCTTTTACCTTAAATTTTGATTTGGGGACCTTATCAGATTTATAAAGATGAGCTGAATCTGTCTCTGTCAATATAGAGAAGTGAACAGAGGGAGAAGATGTCATTACAAATAAAGGAGGTCAATAATTATGGACCAAATCCTGTTTTGACTTGACGTGACAAAAATGGCATGACTTTCAACAGAATTAATAGTTGCAAATCACCAACAGTAAGCCCTAGTAAAATGTTATTTATGTTCCTAAGTTTGTTCACAGTTCATATTTGCATTATATAAAGCAAACTTGAAAAATCCTTAGAATACAAATATATTTTATAGGATTGGCACTTTTTCAGATTACTGTGAGGAAAACATGGCATGTTCATGATATATGTAAAAGAACAACTCTTGGCATTCAATTACATATATATGTCATATGTGCCTTAGTACAAACATCAGCAACTGGATGCTGTTCTTATGAAAGTCAGTGGAAGTCTTATCCCTCACTCACAGTTCTAAAACATTGAAATGTGAGTTTCTTAGAAGGTAAAAAATCAGAGTAGATACATTGGCCCCTTCTCTTTCTGAAGTTAAAAGACCGAACATCATGCGGTTTTTGATCCTTGAAATGGAGTGAGTCATAAAGATACCACAGCAGTTCTGCTACGAAGTAGGTGCAGGCCACCTGTTTATAGCTAAGGTAGCTCTGCCTCACCACCTCCTTGGCCATCATTTCTGCATATTTTATGGATGTATGTGGAAGCACCTTAGAAACTTTCAGAATGGAAGGTTTGTACAGTGGGATGTTATTGACTGAACAGTTATTTTCATTTTTTAGTATAGCTATTGCATTTCAGAAAAGCAGGTGAAAACTCCTTTAGTCTTGCTTTAATTACAGCTACATGACAACATTTTCTCAACTTCTTAATAGGACTCTGCTTTGTGCCTCTTTTTTTTTTTTTAACAAGTGAAAAAAAGAACACTGGGAAAAAATCACAGAAAAAAAATTTTCTTTGCTCTCAAGGCTTATGTATTCACTAGAGAGGTTGGACTGTGCTCCAGTGCAGAATTAATCAGCAAGTCATTGCCTTCCAGAAGTAATGTGTAACACCTTGTTTTGTTCCTTGGTTCAAAAGGCACTGTCACTGTTGTACACCAGTGGGTTTTTTTTAAAAAAAGGCTATAATTCATATGCAAACTAAGGAGGGATTCATGATTTCATAATAAAATGTTGAAACGCTTTGATCATGAGCTGGAAGGAGGTGTGAAACAGTGCTTCAGAAACAGACAGATATTTGTGTAATCAGCCTTTATGTATTGCCAGTTCAGAATAATAACATATAAAAAGCCCCAACTTACCTCATCTGCCTGGTACAGCCAAGGCATAAATAAAAGAGAACAATGGAATTACTATTACTCACTCACTGAGCCCCAGCTACATCACTGTATTCTTTATAATTGCTGGCAAGAAGATTAATGTTTTGTTAAATATCAGAGTAAGGTCACAAGGGGGCTTGCAGGGCTGTCTAAACATCTAGGTTTTAAACTCCTTCCTTTCTTTTTTCCTTCCTTCCTTCTTTCCTTTTCCTTTTTTTTTTCCTCAAATTTTAATTTCACAGAGATAACTTGCAGGATTACCTTTAATTATTGTGACTTTTGCATTTTTGCATTTGAAATCTTTTGACAACACAAAAATAAATAAGGACAACAATTGTTGTATGGCTGATAAAGCTTATTCACCACATTGATAGGAAAATGGTAGGGATTTTGTGTGTTCGAAATAGCATTTTGCCTGTCATATCTCTGTTCCTTCACAACTGTTAGTCCTGTATTTGAATTAGGATTTTTTTCTCATTATGTTAATATAAGTTAACCTAAGTAATAATCTATTTGGTTTAAGAACAGTCTTTAAAATGCCTATTAACTTATAGCTCATGAACTGCTGGACAACAGTGGTGCAGGTGAAAACCTCATAGTTTGCAAATTGAGATTTGCACCTTGTGTATCTTCAGAGTTTGTGAACCACCAGACTGAGGTTACCAACTCCAATTTCAGAACTTTTGTAGCAAACAAGAGCTAGCATTTTTCCTTCATACAGATAAACCTCATGGTTATCAGTCTCCCCCATCATTATATAGAAATATTCAAAAAATAGTCCATCATAAATTAACTGACTTTTTTTTTTTTTAGGTAAACTGAAACATCTGATCCATATGGTAGAACTGCTTCACTTGGAAATATGTGCTACCATGGAAGATTTCTGGTAAATATAAACACAGTTGTTTCTGGTGAAGGAGTAAAGAAATTATAGTCATCCTAATCTCTTGTTTAGACTATTGCCAGTCATTTGCAAAATGCAAATGTCTTCCTCATTTGGCTAAGATTATCCTCCAAATTACACAGGAGTAGTCTGGACAGCAGCAACCACCAGACTCATACAAAACTGCATTTTTCAGGCTAGCCCCGGGTCCATCTAGTATGTTTTCACTTTGTAGAAGTAGCGAACCACTGAAACGGGTGCTTTTGGCCCTGGAAGTGCTCAGGGTGGGTCCAGTGCAAGGACTGTTCCGAGTGCCACAGGACCATGATGTGCCCTATCTCTCCCTCCCATCGTGCCCAAGCAGCTCCCTGAGCAGTCACTTCTGAAAACACTGAGCGGGACATTAATGAGACCAATAAAGCAGAGAAAGGTTTGTATTAAAGAAATCTTATTTCTTGGTAACACTTGCATGCCTTTAGGGTACACCAGTGTCTTAGTAGAACAGGTCTTTTCTGAAGGAGGGGTCAGTTCATGTGGGATTACTGACTTTCATGAACATTATGTCCAGTTATCTAATATTAAACAAAAAATACTTTGAAGATTGCCCATCACTTTGTGATAGCTGCTGTTTTTATTAGTAAATATCAAAGAAAGCAAGAAAGACACTGACAAACCATTGAGCAGGAGGTAGGACCAGAAACCTCCTGAGGCCTCTTTCAACCTGAAAAGGGAATAAAATTACATTAACCTAATAAGGAAAGAAGAGAAAGGTTTTAATATTCTGGGAGCTGATCACAATTCTAGAGTTAAAAGTAAGGTGAGTTTTTCTTTTGAAAATATGATCGTTCAGTTTCTGTTATTTTGTAAACCAGTCAGGGAATCCAGCTCCCTCTTCTGAAATGCCATATTAGGACATCAACTGACAAATAGGGTACTTTTATTAGAGACAATATCCATGAAACTTGTATAATCAAAAAATTAGCCTTGAAGCTTATGTGCCTAAACAGAGACAGTGATGGTTCTTAGTTTATTGATTAATCTAAATATAAAAGACAGCTTGCAAAGAAGACACTCTCTGGGAGTGTTTTCTTTTTATATTTTTTGCATGATTTTATTGATCTATATATAGCTGATTTCCCTTCAGAGACACCTGTGTAACACACAGATTCACCTCGAAGGCTGGGTTTGGCTACAAAGTATGGTCAACATCTTCTGTCATCATTCCTGATGTAATATGTGGCAGACCAAAGATAAAGATTTCAAAGCAGCTGCATTACTTAAGACTTTGTGTATGAAAGCTAATCTATAAGTTAAAAAATCATATTAGATTTAAGTAAATATTGTGAAAAATGCTAGGTGGTTACTTAGCAGAATTTGGGCATGCATATGCCTTTGAAATCCTGAGATACTCACTGGAAGATTTGATGGTTTTAGCACATGGGAAGACACTACTGGCAAAACCTAGAGTGGTGTAATTCACACATTTAGCATGTTCTCTTAATTATAAATAAAATTGCTATAAAATCTTTTCTTTCTTGTTAAACTTTAGATTGAAAGAGAAATTCTGAAATGGAAAAGATGTATGTAGGTCACGTCCACAAAGATGACTCTGACCTGTGTTTTGTTAAGTACAGCTGCACTTAGAATCTGATGCTGGGAATAGTTTAGTAGGAATAAACTTTAATTTTAGTTGCAAAACAGGTTAGACGCCTTTTATCTCTCTGAGCAGCATTCAGAGGGACATTGTAACAGGCTCTAAAATACCATGGACCTCCAACAGTCTAGTTTCCAATGGTCATCACATTATTTCTTTCATAAGGTCAAATTTTACAACCCAGTCACTACCTCTAGAGTTATTATATCTATTTCATCTTTCCTGCACATGAATATGAGAACCACTTTTCCAGAATTAGTGTGGAAAAATAGACCATGTGAAACCTAAATTCTTAAAATACCACAAAATACAGTATTACAGGTATGCAGAAAATGAGAACTGCAAATATTGAAAGAAAAAACATAGTAAAAATTAATAAGAAACAATCTAACTGTTGAGAGAGGAAAGTAATTATGACTAAGGATAAAGGAAAAAGAAATAGTATTATTAACTACTGGAGAAGAAATAGTCTAGCATTGTGAATATTTTTTTCCTTTTTTGTCATTACATATACTGAAAATCTAAAATAAAAAGAAGTAGCAAAACTATGTTGTCATAAGAAGCTCAGAAGTAAATGTTAATTGGTTGCATGGGACATCACCTTTTGAGTCTTACTATACACCAAATTCGCCTACAATCTTTTGTACCAGGGGCAGGGGAAATACTTTTGTCCCTTTTTCCTCACACCAAAAAGGAATTCAGTCCCAGAGCCTGCCCACACGTGATGAAAGGCTGCAGGCTCTGCGACTCACTATAATAAAAAAGTGTGACAAAGTCAAAAGGAAAAGAATCAAGTAGGTTATTTGATTCAGGGTATTCTGACAAAACCAGTTAAAAACATATAAGAGAAATACCAGGTGGAGGAAATTAGGGCAAGGGTGGGAAACCTGATGGAGTTAGAAAGGGTGGATCTGTAGGCAAGTCTCGACATTTTCACAGTATTTCTCATCTAAATTATTCTGACTGTCAGAATTGCCAGATTTTTACAGAGTTCCATCATTTCTTGAGCCAAGCCAGCGCAGCCCTGTGTGTGTGGTAACCTTTGCTCCTGCACCCCCACTCAGATTCGGGCTCGGAGGGTTCCAGCCCTCGCAACAGGATCTCACTGAACAAGGATGGGGTGTATGTTCCTGGGTGTGCACACTGGAGGGTGCTCGTATTTAGAGAAGAGGAAACTAATTGTGATGGGGTCTTCCCACAGGCAGAGACCGAAATGGAAGACCTGAGCAGTTGCCATCTAGTTGCTGTCAGAGAACAATCTGTGTGTGTGTGTGTGTGTGTGTGTGTGTGTGTGTGTCCCTATCCTAACTTTGCTGATCACCCAAGCCAGATAAACTTTAAGTAATTTTTGCTTATTCAAAAATTTGAGGTGAGATTATGATTTTCATTGTTATATTACACATGCTTAATCTACCTATATGTAAGCCTGTACTTATATGATTTTCTTATTAGTATATTTGTCCTTGTTGTATGTGTATTTATTAGTTTTTCTCAGGCTGTTTGGAATGTCACTGAGTTAGTGATGATGTATGGCACATTCCAAAGATATGTAATAAAAGACAATGTAGCATATTTCTTCCATACTTGAGTATATTCATTTTTGCTTATATAAGAAGATACACAAAACAAATTGTAAACAAGGAGTCATTTGAATTTGGATTACTCATGAATAATGATATGCAGCCTCATCGCAGATATAAACAAAAAAAAATAATCAAGTTCAACTGCTAATGGGCTTAGGAAACATTTTTCTTTTTCAAAGAAAATTACTCAATGTAATGAAAACATGATTTTAAAAAAAAATATTAATTTACTATTTGTTTCAAGATAAATAAGCATAAATACTGTATTTAGGTCCAAAAGAGGTATAATTCTTTCACAGGTACTTGTCTCGGTGATGGAGTTTAGCCTTGGCTTTATGACACTCATTTCTGTTTTCTTTAAAAACTCTTAGATTTTGCGGCTGCTTCTTTACCTGCAGCCCTGCAGTTCTGCTGGTAACTGCATCTGACTCAAGGCATATCAATGGGAGTATTCTCACTGGCTTCACTGGGCTCTTGTATCAGGCTGTGGAGATTTGATTTCATTCTTTGGCCTGTAAAGTTTATTACAAAACTTCTACAGACATCAGTGTCTCTTTTGGCCAGGATTTTTGTGTATCATTATGTTCCTATAGTCATAGTTCATTTTTTCATTGACTTTTCCAAGTCTGTTGCAACAGAAATTTTTTTCCACATGATGATGATTTTTAAAAAGATGCAAGTTCAAAAAGTTTGAGGAATTGTTTGCTTTTTTATGCCCCAGTAACATATAATTTCTTCCCTGACTGTATGTTTTTAACCTTAATACCAGAGCATAAGAAAATAAGTAGCATTGTATTTGCATTTCAGATTAAGTTTGTGTGTGAGTATAAAAAGAGAATTTTTTCCTTTTGGTTACATGAATAAAGCTCTGTAAGTGTTTGCAGGATTGAGCTTTTAATTTGTAACCCTGATCTGGCTGCACAAACAATTGTAATAAAGTTTAATGAACATTATTAAAAGTTTATATGCAGGCAAATAGGGTTGCACATTTGGAGTAGTCATTACTAGCCTCCAAAAGAGAAGTGGCTTGAGGTAGCTCCAATTTTCCATGTACTGAAATAGGGACATCAGGACAGTAAGGGGGAGAATAGGATCCCTTCATCTTCCAAACAAAACACAACAGTATTGTGGGATCTTTAATGGGAACCAGAAGTGCTTCTTTTGCTAAGTAAAATAAGAAGGAATACTTCCATATAACATTACTTCAAGTATATACCTGAAGCACAGTACATGTGTTTCAGAGTGCTGATGGAGAGCTCTGGCAGTCATCCTTGAAGAACCAGCCCTGTCACACTGGTGTGCAGTAAGAGGAGACACAAACAACACACAGTTTCCCTGTTTTGCACTAAGCCATGTCATGGAGCTGTTTCTCAATCACTGACTAATTTTGCTGCCTCAATTAAGAAAATATTACAAACACTAGTAAAAGACTTTCACTGCAGAAAACTTAGCAGTACAAAAACTCTTTAGCTTCCCCCATTCCTTGCTTTGACTTATCTTTATCATGTAGAAACTGGAACAAAATCTTTCAGCAGAAGTTAGCATAACTCAGGTAGTTATTCCTGTGTGCTGGGTTTTACACCTGTGGCTTAAGACTGAATGTCTGAGATGAGAGAGTCTGACTTGGAATAGATAATCACATCAATAAATTGATTTTTTGAAACATCTCATTGGTTCCAAGAAAAGTTAGTCCTGCAAATGAAGTTACTCATGTACTTAACTCTTTGCTGGATCAGGTATTGTAAACCCTCTGGGGAAGGACCCATGTTTCTTTTTATTTGTCTGTAAAGTGCCATGTATACCTATGGTACTATATAAATAAATAATAATAATAGAAACAATAAAAACCATCTAGGGATTAACCAGGCCTTTTAAAGAGGCCAAATGTTCTTCACATAAATCTTGGATCTAATTTGAGCTCTAATAAGCTCCATTTCCTGCTTTTCCAATATTTTTAAGCCGCGTTGCAATAGCTATCTTTTTTTTTTTTAACAGGTGTTTTAAGAGGGCCCTAAGGCAAGTATCTAATCAACCTAATGGAATTTTCCATGCAGTTAAGTGTTTTATTCAGCTCAAAACATTGTCTTTGATTAGACTTACCACCTTCCCTTTTGCCCTTTTACATTATTTTGGCAGGCTCTGCAGGTGGAAAAGCTCCATCTCCACTGCAGCTCCATCGTGTGTGCAATAGCCTCTCAGTGAGCGCCTGTTTGGTTGCCTTTGAGGTAAGGGACAAACTTCAGAGCCAGCTCTTCAGTGCCAGTGCCAGCGCCAGCTTTGGATCTGCCTGTGCTCCGTTCTGGCCCCACGACAGCCCTTTGTCCAAGGTATTCAGGTCAGCGTTTAATTGGGGGACTTGTATCCTGCGGGTGACCCCATGGTACTGAACGTGATCCAGGCTAACTATCCCACAGATTCTGCCCGGAGTCTGGTGCTGTTGAACGCTCGATGTTGTGCTTGTGCCGAGCCTGGACTGGATTAATTAAAGCTGGCTCATGTGCGCTTGGGAGAACGACAGTCCTCTTGGATGGCAGTGTAGCTTTCTGTGTAGAATGTGGCCAGCTCAGGTGCTTTAAACAAACTCTTTTAGCCTTCCAAGCCTTTCTTTTTCCTTGTTTCTCTGGAATGAAATTGGTTTAAATCATATGAGGGTGTAACTTATTACATTATGCTTAATATTTTCCCACCTCATGAGGTGTTGTGGGGATTTTTAAAGTAATATTTATACAGTATTTTGAAGATAAAAAGCATTGCATAAGTGATAATTATTATCTACATTTATTTTCATGCCTCAGTTGAAACATCTTTTTCCCTTTGTCTAAGAGACTTAATTTTTCTTCTGCCTTTTTTTTTTAATTACTGTGTTATTTAACTTTAGATGAGATTTTGGGGTATAATTTTGGAGAAGAAAACTGCTGTACAGATTATATTGTACTGTGTCAGATAGTTCTTCTCTTTTTTGTTTTTCATCCCATGATGAACTGATGCTTTCACCAATCCAATCTGCAACCAGAGGTTTATTCATGCCAGAACAGAAGAATAGTTTGATTGTTCAGGAAATCAGCCAAGACTCAGAAGGCCTAGATTTTCTCCATTCTGAAGCAGGTTTCTTGTTTGACATTGGAAAAATCACTTAATTTCTTTATATCTCAGCTGGCCATCTGCAAAGCAGAAATGGTGCTTCTCTACTGTGTACTTGGGTTGTAATATTACTTTTCTATATGAGGCAGTGCTCAAAAGGGCGATAGAAGAACCAATACACTTCAAAAGACATTGTTAACCTCCTCTGGGCAGATCATTCATAGGATAAAGTGACCTACAAAGTGGGGCAAAATATATACTAATTTACCTCTCAACTAACTATTTATTAATTTATTCTTAATAATATTATATTTGGGTTTTATATTGTATTTATTTTTATTCACTCTTTAAAGAAGTCGCTTTCTATCTTCTTTGGATAGAAGCAGTAAACAACCTTTTCAAGGTAATTAATGGACCTATCTCCAAGGTCCCTGTCAGTGTGTGCTTTCTAAAAAGAAGATATATACATTGCTTAGGGTTTGGCACCCAGAAACACTATCATGAAGTTGTTTCTGTGAATTTTGCTTTGGATACATATTTCTGTGATTTTGTGTCAGATACAAGAAGTTGTTTCATTCTGTCACCTGGAAACCACTTGTTCTTGCCATTATATGCAAAAGCATATCTTCATCCTCGGATGACATGCAATATTGATTGCTGCTCCTGGACTGTATATTGGGAATTAGATATGGAAACATACATGTCCATCCTCATTTCTAGGAGAAGGCTGTCATATTCCATCTATTCCCTACTATACGTAGTAAGGGGGAAATATGAAGGTATTGTACAACATATGATCAGACAAAAGCTTCTAAACATAAACAGTCATGATTTTTTTTGTTTCTTGATCAGTATGTAATGCTGAAAATGGGGATAAGATGGAGATAAAAATTTATCATATTTTAATTGAATGCAGTTATGCTTTTTAAATGGTTCCTCTATCCCTGTGGGAATGATCCATGGCAAGATAATGTTACTTAATAGTTTTATTTCTAAAATGCACCTTCTTTTCCTCTGTGCATGCAAGTGCTTTACTGCTTCAATAAAAACCATTGTGAAACAGACACTAAAATATTATCCTAAAAATCATTTAACTTTCCGCCTTAAATGTAGCCATTAAAGTAGTAAAAGGAGGCCTACTACACAAGTAAAAATGAAAAACAGGAAAGTTTGTATGTAGGATTAACAGATCATTCTAATCATGTTGAAGTTTCTATCAGTTGCAGTTTCACTATCTTGAAATTGTACTGACTATACTCAGATCCAAATTTCCCCCCTAAATAAAGGTTACTTGAGGACCCAGGCACATTCTGAGTGTATTCCTTTGGAAAAATGAAGATGAATCTGTGAAAGGCCATGAACTTTTTCTACTTTAGCAGCTGTTAAGTTTCAAAAAATTGAATTGATTATTATTGGAAGCTGATTCCATAGTGTCATGGTAATTCTGTCCAGTTCTGATGATCTTCCCCTGTGCATCCAGTACTGAAAGGGAAATGTGTGCTTCAACATAGTCCAAGGAATTCTTTGCAACTTTGTCAACTGACCTTGCTTTTCTAGTTAATATAGGAGATGTAAAGCAGTGATAGAATGGGGGTTTCTTCATGGCCCATTTGTATTCAGAATCTAAACTACTCTTTTCTAAAGCCAGGTTAGCTCTAAGTTATTTGCTGGGCTTATTCGAGAATAATATTTCCACACATCATATGTGGTTGTATGTTACTGCCTTAACATATTTGTCCTCTTAATATTTCTTTATAAGTGTCTCATCTCATTCACAGTATTAATAAGATAGGTTTTGAAGGTTTTATTAAGATTCATTTAAAAGCTGATACTTGTTTCCTGTCTTTGCCCAGATGTTTCAGAGTAGCTGTTTCCCTATTTTGTTTTTTGGGGTTTTTTTAAGTGGCTGTTTGTATCCTCATAGACACCCCACTCTGAACTGAAACTCACCTCTAAAATGTAATGGTTAAGATTTCTACAAGCATGATGCAAAACCTATATTTCCCATAAGTCTGAGATCTGGAAAGTGGATTTTTCAGAATCCCTTTGTTAATCAAAGAATTGTTTCTTGTGATCATAGTGCATGATTTCCCCTCATAAAAATATTCTCATTAGATGTGACTATAAATGATTTTGGGAAATATTTTTAACCTTTAGACATCACTTTCTTTTATTCCTGCTTCCTCTTTTTAATTCACTTTCTAACAGTATTTTAGCAAGTTTTTCACCACAGCAGCTCTTATGGTAATATTTTAGAATGTGTTTTCAGCTCTAAAAGTTTTCAGTCGCAATTATTCCCCTCAGAACCACCATTCTGTACGTAATACGTGTGTATGTAAGTACATGCACATACACACACACACACGCAAACACACTCACATAGACCCACCTAAACAGAGGCAGTCAATGGTCATGACTCCATTACATGATCCTCCACACTTGGTCAAACTGACTAGGGAACCTGCTGGTAGCCAAGAATTGTTAAGGAGAATGTGCCTGAAATGAACTGACAATTCATTCATGACTTCTTAAAGGGTTCTGTGTAACTCTGCATAGCTGGCAGGAGACAAGATGTCAGAAAGATATTTCCTACAGGTTAATGGCCCTGTGGTTAAGTTGCTCCATTTCACTACACTGATAAGTGTTTTGATGAGTTTGCCATCCATGAGTCCCCTGTGAAACCCCAAATAAATCCCACTTTGAGCTGAGATCAAACTGAAGTAATGAATCCACTAAAGAATTGCTTTGGTCACAGGAGTCCCAGGAGTTTTCTGTGGTCACTACCTGGAGTGGTACCTCACTAGAACACTTTGCTATTGTGAAAAATCCTCTCACAACCCTAAATTTGTTTTCTCCCCTTCACTGGCAGAAGTCTTCCATTACCTTCCAGTCTATTTGTCACCTTGGCATCACTTGGGCTCATTATCATTTTTCGTAGATATCATCTGTTTCATCATAGAAATGCAGTCTGATCAAAGAATTCAAGTGTTCCCAAATATTAAAGGTATTTGACAGCCAAACCCCAACTCTGCATCTCTACTTTGCAGTTCTTAAAAAGAATAAAATAAAAATGTGTGGATGATATGTTGGCTCGGTAACATATTTAGCAAACTTCTAGTTAAGTTCAGCAGAGCAGATTTGCATCTCAAACATCAATATCTCCAGCCACCAGCAAGGTATGAAATAAGAAGCTGGGTATGAATCCTGCTTTATTAATTTCTGTTGAAAAGTGAATTTAACTTTTCAAACTGTTTTCTGCTTACATTTTATTTTGTTACTGCCCCAACTAAATTTAGTTTTCCTAAAATAATCTGAGAATTTAAATGAGTTTCCTGTCCATGCACATTTGTAATTTTTTGTACCGCTCATTTCTTTTTTGATAGCACATTGTTTTATTCTTTCAGTCTTAAAAAAAGAGAGAGAGAGAGGAAAGAAAAACCTGCCACAAAAGTGAAATTTTTTTTATTGCATTTCATTTTAAGTCGTCTTTTTAAAGATCTGTCATTTATACAATGACAAGAAAACTTTCTAAATTGGAACTAATTTATAAATTCCTTCTTTTTGGCATAATGTCACTTTGCAAGTTAAAATGATAATGACTGGAAAGATCAAATATGTTTATCTAAAAAAAGAAGAGGGGTTTTAAGAGTTTGCGCTCATTAGAAATCTTTGCAAACTCTGTACACAGCAGGCATTATAGACTTTTTCAGTCCAAAAATCCGTTAGGTTAAAAAACCTGTAGCTGAGAATGGTAAAGCTTGAAGACAGCTCATAATCCCTTTGTCTAACAGCTATAGATGGATTAAATAGCTGGTTTTCACTTATATGATTGTTAGAATGAAACTTGATTTTGTCACCAAACCAATCCTTCATACTCCATATATGTGAGTGGATTCTTCCTACTCACCCTTCCATTCATGTGCAATACTTCAATTAAATCTTCACAAACATGAGTGGTACCTGGCACTCTGTGCCAAAAGGTCACAGCACTGAGAGGCACAACTGAGCCTTTGCAAAGAGTAAAGCAAAATTATGTGTTATTTTTTATAACTTCTTTGTAACAGATTGATTTAGGAATATGCATCCAAATGGCTTACAGTAGAACTTCAGTACACTGAAAAACTTTCTGACCTCTGTCTTTTCATTAAAAGGATTTTGATGTGAAGGAAACAACTAAGCTGTAGCAAATGAAGTAGAATTAATACCATTATGCTCACAATGTGCCCAGTGCCTGGGGGCAATGCTGTCGGTTGATCTAATAATGCCAGAATCGCATCCTCACACCATTGTAAAATGCATCCATATGTTTCTTATCAAGATCACTGGTGGCACAAGTCCTTGATCCAGGCATGTAATAGTCTTTAAAGCTGTACAGAAGAAGTTTCATTTGGTGCTGTTGCTGTGCCTTGTATTGTTGCTTCCTCTTATATTTCTGAGTTTCTTGTTCCTACCAGTAATGTTGGTGTGTCACCATCTGTTCTCTCTTCCAAGATGTCAGTTTGTGTCTTTATCCTGTGCTTTAATCTCTCATGATGTGCTCTTCACCAATGAAGTGTTTAAAGTAGTGTGAAGAAGTCTATGATATAAAGAGGAAGAAATCTGTTTCCCCTCCACTCATCCTCTTTCAGTGAAGGCGTAAGGATTTTTAAAGCAAGTACTTAAATTAATTTTGAAAATACTACAAAAAATGTCATATGAGATTTTCTAATGCTTTGTCTAGGCACACTGGGTTCATTGCGGATTTCAGACTGCAAGTGAATAAGGAAGCAATTTTTCTGCCTTATATTACCAAAAATAGATGTGCTCATCATTTCACCTTAATCTCATTTTTGCTGTAGCTTTCATACTAAAAAAAAAAATCTTCTAATATCTGATGCAAAAGCATGCAAAGATTAGAAACAAAATAGTAATATGAATCAGACAAAAAGTATTCAGACTGCATTTTTCCATCTTTAAATTACCTTTGAGATGAAGAAATTTCCTTTCCAGGGTTTTCCTTTGATGCCACGTACAACTGACCATTGTGTCACTGAAGGAGGTCTCACAGTTGAATGGTCATCTCTGAATGTCTGTCTCATCCTCAGAAGCTTCCACTGTCATGCCCTGATTGTGCTAATTTTTTTTTCCTAAACAATGCTTTTGAGGATCTGTTATTTCAGAAATGCTGAAAAAAAAAGATTACTGAATTAGTATGTTATTCATGATATAACCCAGGAACAATAAGTATGCTTTATCATTTTTGTCTCTAGAATAATTGAGGGAGGTTTTTTTCATCCTTCATATGCAAAATTTCTAAGACAGTTTCAGAGTGATATGTGACAAAAGCCCTCTTGTACATGCAGTACTCATCCTGATCCTCCTGAAGCACAGGATTCAGTTCCATTCTCCATTTTATACTCAGTATCTTGAAGATGAAAGCATAAATAAGAAGACTACAATTAGTTAACATGCCCATGTGCTGTTGTACAAAGCCTCAAATCTCTGGTGAAATATGAAAAGTGAACACAAGAGCAGGTGCTGCAGCTGGCTAGCATTAAAAAAAAAAAAAAAAGAAAAGAGGTTTCATTGCTGTCACATATTTGAAGCAAAAGAAGATGGGAGTATCTATGATCAACATCATATTAAAAGCCTTTTCAAAGAAAATGAGTGATCCCAAACTATTTGGATGCAATCCAGATTTCTTTGGAAGTGCTCTAATATGAGAATAATTGAAAGCAAATCTCTAGATAAAGATTTAATGTTTATTCTGAGATCAGAAATTTATCCTACCACTTTACAATGCTCAAAAGCTGTGTGGATGTGGCGCTTGGGATATAGTTTAGTGTTGAACATGGTGGTGCTGGGTTTATAGTTGGACTCAAGGATCTTAGAGGTCTTTTACAACCTTGATGTTTCTATGTTTAGCTATCACATTTATAGGATCATGTTCTTAAGTTCTTTATTTCAAAGATAGTCTGAGAAATGTTGAAATGCACTGAGGTGGATGCTGCTAAGGACCCACAGTGTTGGTGCAACACATTCAGAAACCTTTTCATGAAGCAGAGGGACTGATTATACAAAATGTTCCTGAACTGGATTGTATCAGTCCATTTTCTGTAGATGTGGGTAAAGATGTCCTTCAAATTATATATTTAAAACTTTTTAAGTTACTTACAGATGGTGATGGGACAGCATTTAACTTTTTAATGAAAACCAACAAAAACACTGTTTACACCAGCTATACCTAAGGCAAATTGTGATTTTTTTAATGTATTAAACTAGTTATAGGACAATGAAATGCAATTCAAATTCCACTTTGTGAACTGAATCCTGTTCCTTTTCTGCCTCTTTCCATATAGAGAGAGCTTTATTTAAGAGCATTGTTTAAGAGGCAGTACAAGGACTGTGCTACTGCTGCAAACATTACATCTGTAGAGGCAGGGTGTAAGAAGTAGTTCATGGTTGTTTCTCCTTCCATACTCATATGAGGGAAATGAGGTAGAAACGTTGTGCCATTGTTCTAAAAAGATTACCTTGGTGGTTTTTTTTCTGGTTTTCAAGAAGGAAAAAGAAGACTGCTAGAGATCTGAAGTCTTGAACAGTTATTCTTGCTACAAAAGTTATCTTCATATATTGTCTTTCCTTCATAGAAAGTCCATTATCTGACTACAACTGGTCACAGAAAAAGGTTTTGCCTAAACACATCACTGGGTGTGAATGTTTAGTTACTACAGTGGTGTCAGAACAGAACAGAACATGCTGATGTGTCTGAGAAAATATTTGGCCAACTATTTTCTTTAGCTACATGAATATAATTTACAGTGAAAGTTTTAGAATATTTCAGTGTTATGACCAGTTATTTTATTCTTGAGGCAGTGTATCTGTCAGGGAAGTGTTAAAATCAGTAATTTTGAGTGTTCTGCCTTCAACTTGCAGTATTGCCATTATACTGTGCTGTCGGCATATCAGTGTTATAACACTGACCACTTAACTGGTTTTACCTCTTTCTCACTTGTTTTTGAGCTATTTATCTTGACAAATCTTTGGACATGGACACCAAGAGGTGAGGCTTTTGATATTATTTTATCATGAATTCTTCGGAGTCAGTGTGTGTTCAATTTCTTTCTGCAGTACCAGTGTAAAAGTGCCAACGGTCAAGTGCTGCTTTGAATGGGTTTCCAAAGGAAACGCCCCCAAATTCATTGATGTTTCATGCAGTTATAATTCCAATGGAACTTCCAGTGGAATTACACAGCTGGTTAAAAGTTAAAGACAGTCAAGTTGCCAAACCCTAGTACTGAACAAAGACATTTTTAAGATTATTTCTGTACTATTCCTTTCGTTCCTTTTTTTTTTTTAAGAAGTGTAGCTTAGCAAAATTCTATCATAGCCTTGAAAGTTTGTGCAGACAGAAGGTTGTTAGCAAATGGAATTATGTGCAGAAAGGCTTTAGTCCCTACAGCCCTTATATAAGAACATCTGCTTGAATTACAGGCCATACATAAATTGTATGTGTGCTTGTTTTTGTTACAGATCCTTCCCCTCAACCCTCTGCCCCCCACATCTTATATGATACTCTGAAAAAAAAACAAAAAAAACCCAGAAAAACAAACCACCAAACCCCAAAACAATAGCTAATTAGTACTTTGAGGGCCCTGCCCCCATTAGAGAAACTTGATATGTTTACTAAAAAAATAATTATGAGATTCCATTCATAAATCTTCAGCAATGTCAGCATTATCCTGATGGAATTATGATGTCCCAGTACAAATTGTCTGACCTGCTTTATGTTCCCCAGCACATAATTAAGGTGGTGGTGTGTTAAAAGGAAGTAATTTTGTTCAAAGCTTTGGCACCAGTCGTGCAATGTCTTTTGCTCACATTACTAACAGTTACCAGCCAATGCAGGGAGCTCACCATGTTTGACTCTGAGATTAGACATGGCCCTGTAGCTCTGAGCACAAGGCTTTGAGCAACACATGCAGAACTTAAAATAATGTTCTGTGTAGTGACTTTGTCAGGATTTGGGTTTTGCTCTCTTGAGGATTTGCCTGAGCAAATAAATTAATGAATGATGACAAGAAAAGCTTAAAAACAACAAGCTTTAATTTTTTTTCCACAGGTAGTTTGAAACATAACTTGCTTCCTTTCTTTGTCATCTTTGAAGGTTCTTGCTCTTTTCTTTGAAGATAGAAACTTGAAGAGACTCTCTAACAGGCTTTTGAAACTTCTTAGCAAATTGAATTTTATTATCAGAGTGCATATTCTGCATACTGATTTTAGAGGACCATAGTAGAGTACGATTCTAGAGAAAATGCCAGTGGCAATATCAGATCCTGATCCAACAAATAGCTAAGACTGTTCCTCGCTGTGGTTCTGGAGTGATCACATTGACATTGACAATTGCAATTTTTCTTTAAAATTCAGTCATCCAAGTGTCTTCCTTGACATTTGCAGTCACTGAGGAAGACTCCAAGCCTCTCGACTGTAACTTGGGTCTAAGCCTTTACAGATTTAGATTTTATGAGCCTTTCTCACAATTTTTCAGTGACTTCCAGCCAAAATTCATATTTGCAAACTTTCCTTACAGGTTAGATTGTAGGATTTGGTTGAGTATAAAAAATTTAAAAAAAAATAGTAAAAAAAAAAGGCATTGTTACTAACAAGGTAAATTTATTTAAATGTAATATTTTTATCCCTGTGAAGCACTCAGCCTTGAGCAGATGACAGGGAAATCGCTACTGTTACTTTAGTACTGGATTTGAAATACCCAGTGCTTTCAACACTGTGAAATTGCCTCTTGTCTTCATCGGTCTTGAGCTCATACCTGTAATGACGACTTCTTTTTGGTTATTAATCATTTTATTCACTAGGAAAAACTTCTGATTTATTTATTTTCTTTGAGATGTCAAAGGAAATTATATCAATGATGATTAATTATAGAATCAGCAAAATAACTGTAGCATGTAGGATTAATAATAGTGGCTTTGATAAAGTTGATTATAAACTGCAGTTAGTTTATTGCCCAGGAAAAAAAAGCCTTTTCGTTTAAAATTTTCATAGTTCTACAAAGGTTATGTCTCTAAAGAACTATGAATACAGTTTCTGTTTATAAGTCAAAAATACACACACTCTAATTCCTACTCCAGTTAGTACGTGGTCTAATGTTTACATTTGTCAAAAGGAAGAAATAGCTCTGTGTCTAGAAGCATGTGCTCATATTTGAGCTTGGCTGGAACTTTCCCCTTAAAGTCAGGAGAACATTTAACCCAGGATTAGTTTTAGTTTGTCTTTCCAGCTAGTTACATGGCCTGAGTGTATACATTCCCATGTCATCATTTTTGTTGACTCTGCCATTTTTTTACATGATGTTCTAAGATTTCAGTAGAGCTTGTAAGATATATTTTGATGTCATTGGATCTTCAACCTATTCAAAATAGAATAATAACCCAAAATATACATTTTAAAGCAATTTCCCTTCTGTGAGATGGTACAACACTGCCCTTTCTGCTCTGTTCTCTAAATGAAAACTTGACTGAAAGATCATAGAGATTCCTTGTAACTTGTATTGTCCATTTCAGCCAGTCCGAAGGAAACAGGCATTTCCTTTCTGCATGTTTTCCTACTGTTCATTCAAACTTATAGTTAAGGATCCTAAATAAATATAAACACATCTAAACATATAGAAATGAATTATTAAGAAATCCGGATTTTAATTATCTTAAAGCAATGTCAACTTGGGTTTTTTTTAATTTTGTTGTTTCTGAAGTCTCAGAAATACACCATTGGACAGATTGTCTTCTGAGGCCAAAATTAACTGCTACTCTTTTCTGTAAAATATTAATTGCTGAGTAATTTCCATGCAAATATGCTTGCAATTAATAATTACATTGCAATGACTTGGCTGTTTATAGCCTGTAAATTGAAGCATTAGGTGTATGCGAATATCTTGACTACAGTGGGAAATGTAAAGACGCTGCTTAGTAATAAAAGCTGTCTTATTTAATTAGCAGAATGTTACATATCCTGTTTCCTTCTAAACACCATAGGGTCTCCTCAACATTCACAGGGGTGGTGTTGACTAAGCAGTCTGTTGCATTGCAGATTACAGGAAGCCTTGTACTTAAAATTACCATTTGAAATAAAACAGAACAAAAATTTTGCCAAGTGTAAGTGAGACTGTGGCTAAGCCATTTGAAAAGTAAAGCTGAGGAGTGGCAGGTCATCAGGGTGACATTAATTTCTGAGGAAAGGTTCAGAGTGGCTCAAACTGCTTGACAAATAGTCTGGGTAGAAAAAAAACTGACAAAATCTTTTCAACACCATGTTGAAATACTTCATTTTCAAAATGTCAAAATGGTCTGATATTTTAAAATGCTTCAGTTTCTACATTGTGATGGAAGCCAAGGAAATAGAAGGCCAAGTTCACCAAAATACCTGGGGACCGTGTCCTCTTACTAAACAAATACCATGAAATGCTTTGGCTCAAGCACATCTCAGTCTTCCTGCCCTCCAAGACTGTCCTCACCCTTCCACAAGACAATGTGTTCTCTAATTCTTATTTTGGCTGTGTTCCACTTTGCATGGTCACCTTTTGTATCACTGAGTAGAGGAGGAACCCTTCTCACACCCTGGTAGTTCATACATATGGCAGAAAAGCCTGAATTTCTGCCCATGCACTGAGTCTGGCAGAGGCTGAACTAAGGGCTCTCAAGGAACTGTTTTACCTCCCCAGCATCAGTTACTTTGGGGTAGTGAAACATCCTTAGTCCTCTTTTTGTGTGTAGTATTTAAATGTTTTTTGCTGAAGGGAATGGAAGTAATCATAAGCTATATTTGGAGTGTCATTAGGTAATTATCCCTGTTTATGTTGGTATTTTTTTTCCTTTTCTTAGTTTTCCCAAATTAAATTTTCTTTATGTAAAGATTTTTTCTAACTTATTTCATTTGTGATTTCTAACTTGTCACTTGAAAATTAAAAATGATCAGTATTTTCATATTCCTTCCTCTGATGGTTAAATCTTCAAATACCACAATGTAACAAGATTCCATACTTGGACTGATGGAATTTGTCAGAATGTGTTGAGGATCAGAATTTATCTCTACACCTATTAGGTTGCTGTCTCAGTAGGTGTCAGTCAGCATAGCTCCACTCATGTCAGAGCTGTTTTATACTAAGCAGGGGATTGACTCACTATATTTTGACTTCAGTTAGATAAATTATGAATAGGTGTGCTAGTGGGTTTGGGGTTTTCCCCACTAATTTTAATAAGTCCTCACACACTGTTATCCATCTACTTATCTAAAACAGACATAAATAATTTCATTGACTCATATAATATATTCATAAACATAAGGTAATTAATGTAAGTTTCTGAAAGACTGAGATCTAGTATTATAAGTCTGGTACATTTTGAAAAATAATAGTATCTGTGCTATATATATATATTCATGTGTATGTTGTGTGTTTGTGCATGTACAACTTTACAGTGTTAAAAATCATATTTTCTCTCCACCTCTCAATTGAACAAGACAAAGAAAAAACAAAGTAAACTTAGCTTAAAGTAATTATATTACCCTCCATTGAAACAGTGGTATAATCATGTCACTAAGAAACAGCTACAGGAAACTTATTTCACTTTTTTGAGAGTTTTGTCATCTTCAACTGGATAATTGAAGACAGTGAGTCAAAACTGTTGCAGATCAATATTATATGGACTTCATAAAAACGAGGAATTTATGTGTGTAACAGATTATTTCATAATATTGTCAATCTGACATCTTCCCATTCTGTATTAAAAAAATTTCCCACATTGGAAAGCACATTATCACTTTTATGAAAACAAAACGCATATTTATTTTCTAAAATATTTTTAAAGAGTTTCATAAGATTAGTTCATAAAATGCTAGACTGTGCCCTTTCTCTTTTTTTCTCATCTTTTCCATCTGCTGAAAAAGTATGTGTCAAATACCACTAAATCAGAGTAGCCATGGTGCATCAAGCTGAAAAGTGCAGGCCACACCTCTTACATAGTGCTAAGAGTCCAAAATCCTGTTTTCAGCCCATTGATGATAGCCTTGTACTTGTGCCTGGTTAAATTTAAATATATATCATGGTTCAAATTACAATAAAAATGGGCTTTTCTGAGTCAGAATCTCTTAACTTCTCTTCCAAAGTCCAATAAATTCAGAATACTTTGGATTACATTCAATGTATTAAAGGTCAAGTCTTTAAATGCATAGTGAAATAGGTTTTTCTTCAGCCAAAAGCTGTGATAGGCCTGTTAAATTATATCCCACTACAAGGCTGCTCAACTATCACACAGGCTCTGACCTCTTTTTGTAATGCAAGCAGGGAGTCAGCATTGCATCTGCAGCCTTGGTAGCCAACCATGTCCTGGGCTGCATCCAAAGCAGGGGGAGAGAGGGGGTCCTTCATCTCCTCTCATGAGACCCTGCCTGCAATGCTTCACCCAGCTCTGGGGTACCCAGCAGAAGAAGGGTGTGGACCTCTTAGACTAAGTCCGGAGGTGGGATGTAAGGATGATCTGAGGGCTGCAACACCTCTGCTATGAAGGCTGGCTGGAAGAGTTGGGGTTGTTCAATCTGGAAAAGAGAAGGCTCTGGAGAGACTTTGGAGACCCTTCCAGTGTCCAAAGGGGCTGCAAAAACATTGGAGAGGGGCTTTTCACAAGGGCATGGTGCGATAGAACAAAGGCGAATGGCCTTAAATAAGAGTAGGTTTACATTAGATGCTAGCAAGAAATTCTTTACTGTACGAGTGGTGAGGCCCTGACACAGGTTGCCCAGAGAAGCTGTGGCTGCCCCATCCCTGGAAGTGTTCCAGGCCAGGCTGGATGGAGCTCTGAGCAACTTGGTCCAGTGGAAAGTGTCCCTGTCCATGGCAGGGGTCTGGAACCATATGATCTTTAAGGTCCTTTCCAACACAAACTATGCAATGATTCCATGATTCTGTGATTTAGAGTCATGGAGATATAAGTTGGTATGTCCAGTAATTGTCACAGGAATTGAGTTAAGCCCTTTTCAAATGTCACTAAATGTGCCTTTTGAGCCTAGATGGTCTTGTAATTTTGGGTCCCACCCCCTATAAATCTAGTGAATAAATTAGTTTTCAGTAAGATATGATTTATATGTTTATATGTTTTATATGGTGTTTTTTCAGTAAAATATATTAGTTATCAGAAGATACTCAGGTCATATATTATGTATCACACATTTTTCTTAAGTTACAGTAGATTCCTGCCAGCTTATATATAAAAAAAATTGATGAGTGATCAGTCTAATAAAAATAAATGGGGAGCTCCAACTGATCCCAGGTTGAAGTCCTTTGCTGGTATATTTATAATATCCAGGTAGTTTAAGAGAATGAGAGATTTATACAGCAAATGATTTCACAGCTTTTTTCTGTTTGACTCGGCATATTTATGCATGAGAAGTTAATTTATGTTCTTAACAAGTTTGCATATGTACCTTTTTGTATATAAGGTGAAATGCCCCTTTAAGAAATGAAGTCAAGCCTTTACTTTGAGTGCAAATCTTTGTTCAACTCAGTTTTGTATTAATTGTAAATATTATGCATGTATATAATACAATTTTGAGAATTTTATTGAAGATAGCATGATTCTAGGCAAAGTACCAATTTAAATTTTTTTTATTTTTCACTAATGATTTGATTGTTGCATTTTAGTGGGGTTTGTGACACATTTTTTCTATGAACTTCAACAATACGATGTGACTGAAATAAGCAGTACTGTTGAAATGAGAATCTATCTAAAGAATCATGGTATTACTTTCATAGTATTTCTTCTACTTCCCCTTGAAGTCAGAAGTCAGTATATAACGCTTTAATTTTGTAAGACATGTTGGGGATGATGTAATACAATGCCATATTCATTGGTTTGTGGTGGCTCACGTATGGACATTATATGAGAAGTCAGAAACAGAATCTCAGTTTCAGCTTTGATACAGATGTGTCCTTGAAAAATACAAATGTCTCGATGCTCAGGACCTGCCTTGACATCCAGTTCTGTGTGGCTTAGGGATTTTTAACTCTCTTTCCATGGATCTTGGTGCATGGTCTGCTACTGGCTCTTGCTGGCTGCTTTGTGCAAACTGAACCCAGCCAAGCAGCTGCAGGGGGTGTATTGTGCAGAATGTGTCCTTGGTGGCTCTCAACAGCCTTTGAGCCAGTCCTCACTTGCCTGTGAGGACAGAGTGTGAGCTGGGAGAACTTGGACTGTGGGGCACTGGGCTTGACTCAGCTCCTCCTGGTTTGATTCTTGGATCCCCCAGTGTGTCCATGGCACTTTGGTAACTATGAGCTTCCCCTCATAAGTCTGCAGCAGCACTTTCCTGTCCCTCAGCAGTTATGGAGACAAGAATCAGTTTATGATAATAAGATGTTTAATTTCTACTCTACTGAGGAACTTAAAAGCACTTCATGTAGATAGCTCTGCCTCTTCTTATCTATCACAGGGAGAAGTTGGTGCTTAAACTTCTCCCCTTTGTGTTCAAACTTGTGAAAATTCAGTGACAGTTTTGTGTGCTGCCTCCTAACCTTTGGCCACTGAAGCAACACATCAACAGTAGGCCAAGAACAAAAATATGTCACAAATCCATATGTTTTTGAAGCAATAACATAGACAAACAGGCAAGATATTGAGCTTTGCATAGCCCATTAATGTTTAGGTTTAAGCCATTTCAGATTAATAACTTCTATTGTTTTTTCTCCATATAGGAAGAATCATATTTTTGTGTAACATCATAAAATGCAATTGGAATCAGTTTGGAAGCATGACAATCATCAAGCTGACTCAGTGCTTCTGGTCATTTTCTTCTGATTCCGTATTCCAGAAAAACCCAACAGATACAAGTCATGTATTTATGGGAAAATATTAGACACAGTCTTTGATCTGTGATTTTAAGGAATGCAGACTAGCTAATTGGGATGTGTGTGTGTGTGTGTGTGTGTGTGTCTCTCTCTGACAGAAAAATCTCTGAAGTTCTTTATAGCTTAGTGTGTACCTTTGAAAAGGCCTAAGCGTCTTTCAGATGCACTTTCCATAAAAGAGAGTTCTGAAATGAGTAAGCCATGGGAGGCTTGCACTGCTCCTGTCTACCTTTACCCTCGGGATTTGCCAGTGTGGCATTGCCCACAATCACTAACTCTGTACGGTTTTTGGAAAAATTTTAGTCCCACTCCCTCCAGCCCCCAGCCAGGTGCATAATTTATATGCGGCCTCCTGGCCTTGAGGCAGGACTGCTCCCCAGTGAGCTCTCCTGACACTGTAGTACATCCTGCCATGAGTTTGAACATCACTAAAGACACTTCTTCCCCCAGAGGAAATAATGGCTTGCAGTAACACAGCTTGTTGTGAGATCTTGTTGGAAATCCAAACATGTGGCAGTTTACGAGTGTCAGCAGAAATGTTTGGACTCGTGTGGCAATCCGTGCTGTGCGTTGGATGTTGGAATCTGACCCTTCGGCTCTGCCACAGTGGTGTCCCAGGAAAGCCATGGAGGGTTGCCTCTATACTCTTGTCTATTTACTTTCTTTCCCTAATATAATGGAACATAGTTTACCTGTAAAGCAATTTGTACATGTTTTGCCTGTAGATTATTTTTCACAATCTGAAATCCTGCCTAAGGCCTTTTTATTTTCTTTTATCAATCAATTTTGATTTTTTTTCTTTGTCCACTTAATGCTTTCTATACAGAATTCTTGACTAACTGAATTAGGGTTGCAAAGTAAGAGGCAGAAAATGGTAAAGGCTATAAATTTATTTTTTTTCTTTTTCACCCCAATCTTTTAATAATTAGTATTTTTTCATAAGAATAAATTTTTTTCCTACAGAAGGTAAAACTCAATTTCTAAAAATTTCTAAAATCCAATTTGAATACCTGTGTTTTGCCTAATTGGATCTGAAAGTAAGATAGATCTCAAGCTGTTTCATGACAACACAGACTTTGCATTCAGCCTTGAAAAAGTGAAATAGAGTTTCTGGTTATTCCTATTAAAAACAGCATAAATAAACCTGAGCACACTGCTGTGTAACGTTCAAGTAGAAAATAGTCTTGTTACAGACTGACTTGTCTGAAGCTTGGGTTTGGCATGTTTAGCATGTTTTACATCATCAGTTTCTGTTACAGCTGTTGGCACTAGCCTGCAACATGATTGAGAGGTTTTGATGACCTCAGCTTCTGCAGTTTATTAAGTCATCCAAACAAATAAAGAGGTTCTGTCAAGTAGCTTGCTCACAACATCTGCCTCACCTGTATATTTTTATGGTCTAGTATAATTGTAATTTGAATTTTAAGTGTCTGTTGGTGAGGGAAGGAGGGAGAAGAGAAAGCTCCTGTTCTGTGGCTGAAAGGAAAGGGGAAAAGGTGCCTTTGCTACCATTTCTACTGAATACACAATGAAGGGCTAAGAAAACAGTCTTTTAATGGCTCAAGATTTGGTCATATTGATAAGAGGATGGTTTTCATTCTGGAGATCAGTAGCAGTCTATTATTAGGATTACAAATATTGCTAAAATTTCATAGAGAGGTAGAAACAGGCTTTGATTTCATCAACTGCAATAAACAGTGAGAGAGTAATGTATTCATCTGAAGGAAGCAGATTTGCTTTATGAAAGTACATTTCCTGGGGCCAGTGGCATATCTAGTGGCTCCTAGTTCTCTGCTAGTATCCAGATGTATTCTATGGAAAGAACAATGATATTTTTAAAACAGTTGATTAATTTTTCAGAATTGGAGTTTTCAGAGGGTTTTTTCATCAGTTCTCTGCTGAGATAGGACTGATAGAGTTAGGACACAAGTGATAAATGACAAAACTTGAAAACTCAAAAGCTTTTTTATTTTGCAAATAAGATGAAATTCTTTAATTTTCATATGTAAATCTATGCGGTGTGGTGGTAAAACTGGTGGTTTGAGCCAGGCTGAAATTAGAGTGAAAACAGCTTTCCTGTTGGTATCTCAAAACCTGTGTCAGGTAAGTAGGTTTTGGCACAGTGGGAAAAATAGAATACCAAAGCAACATTAAGTGACTTTGGTGATGACCAAAACCTTATTAAAGCAGAAGTCATTTAGATTTACCACAGTGGAAAGTCTACACCAGTTTCCATTCACCCACATGTGTTGCTTGGAAGTGACTGTGTGTGGCTGTTCCGCCCCAGGATGAGCCCTTGTGCCTGGCTGTCAGTCAAACAGCACTGAAGGTTACACTCAGTGGGCAGGAAAGTGCAGACTAAATGCTCCTATTCTCTTTTTGCTTTGGGAATTACAACATAGCACACAATGCCTCGTAGGTGCTTGTACCAGCTGATTCTTATATTTTCAGAGGAAAATTACATGAAGTCAATAGCAAGAACTTCATAAAGCCTCTTAGTGTGGCCTTTGTGTATGATCACTCTGTGGCAGTGCCCCTGCTTTAAGTACATTATGCCATATCTTCTTGGAGAAGATCCAGCTCACCTAGATTATCTGATGTTGGCCCTAGGAGGCTGTGGGAAATGTGTCTTCCTGGCAAGTTAAGGTACTACTAGATACCACAAATATGAGATGCAGCTAAAGATAAATACGTTTTTAGATAAAATCTTGTAATCCCTGTGCTATGTCTCTGAGCTAAACTAGGAACTTTGCATTTGTGTGTGTGTAAATTCAAAAAGATGATCTTGAATAGGCAGTCAATGAATTTGGGTTTCAGTACTGCAGACCTCAGTGAGTTTTGTTTAGATCACATTCTAGAGATCACATATGGAAATGCAGCTTGCTGTTTTCTTACGGAGCACAAGGGAGGGTCAGAGTACCCTGAGTCATGACAGAAAAAGCTCTATTTACTCTTAAGTTAGGAATTTGCTATGTAGTAGTTAGGACTATCCTATCACCATCAAGAAAATGCTGGCACAGGCCACTAAAATTAGTCTGCTTGGCTGGGTATCATTCTGTGGGAGTTTGCAGTGATGCCAGCCACTCAGAAGTGCATCAGAAGTTGTTTTAAAGTACTGAAAAGCAGGGTGTAAACAGTGAGCAAATACATGAGTAAATGAAGAATGAAGCTGTCATCACCTGTCCTTCTGTGGAAGCAGGAAAATACATGTTGTAAAATGTGTCTAAAAGCAGAACTCACTTTTATTTGCTGTCTCAATGAGTACCCAAATTTCAGAAATCCAAAGTTGAACATGTTAAAATCCACCCTCACAGTATGTCTGTTTAAGCTGCCTCAGGAATAACCGTTATGGAAAATGAGGAAAAAAAGGAGACACATTGTCCTTCAAGTCAATATTTTCCTTATGGTTTTAATTCAGGTCCTGGTCATAAGCTAATGGGATTTATTTTCCTTTGACTTCCACGATCTTTGAATCCAGTCTCTAACATGCACAGATTCATGAAAAGCTGGGGAGCTTGTTTATTCCCAAAGTGAAGCAGTCTTACAGGCATTTCTCTTTTTCTTCTAAGGCTACCCTTTTCTCTTTGGAGTAAAGGTATGGGCAATAGGCCATGCTGCAGTGTCTGGGACCATCTGCCAACACAAACAGAAAAAAATTAATTATGAATAGTGTCTTCCCATGCTAAATCATTTATTGTAAAGGAGTTTTTCAGCTTGTTTGTAATGGCTGTAGCCTAAGGGTTCACACTGTATAAATTGCTTGATTACAGGATACAGAACACTTCTAAATAGGCCTCAGACGATTAGAAGAGGGGAAAGAAATTAAAAAGGCCATTTCCCTTTAGGTATGCAAATGGATTGCAGAACAATAGACAAAGATATGAAAGACCATGATAAAACATACTCTCTTTTTCTTTTACCTTAAATTATGTACTAGGCGTGTAGCAAGCTTCATTACATGTGTCAGCTGAGATGTGAATTGTTTCATAATTGAAACAATGCTGTTGCCAGATAGTGCATGTTAGATTTCAAGAAAAACTACCAGTTTTTATGTCCTCGAGCAATTTGGGGTTTGCTGCCTAAATCTGTCTTAGCAATGGTTACATTCTGACCTTGGTTTAATTTAACTCTGCCTACTTTAGCCTCTTTGATCTACCTCTGAAATAGTAAGGGCTAAATTTGCTTTTGTCACACTAGATCCTCCTCTCAAGTTGTAGTTACTTGTCTGCATCTCCAGAACAGCTATTGCTGGTATTTTACTGCCCGTTTGAAGGTAGCTGGGTGTGTTTAAGCAGTTAGGGGAACAGCAGGATCCGTCTCCTCCCTGGATGTCACACTCACACAACCCGTGCATTCCCTCCTTCCCATACACTGAAACACGTGCGCATCTGTGTGGGTCAAGCATCTGCCTATTTCCTGCAAGCTTGAATATTTGGGCAGATACAAATTCATGTTTCCTGGTACTAAAGTAACTTGAATGTTTTAATAGCCAACAGCAGCTTCTAAAGAATTGAAAGGTGAGAGGTGATAGGTTTTCCCTCATGTCTGACTGAAGGGTTGGTTCGGCAGCCAAATCGCTGTGTCGCCAGTATGCAGCAGATAAAAGGTGCTGAGAATCACCAGATGAGGTTAAAAAAACACCAGATTTAAAAATAGTAGATTTAAAAATCACAGATTTTTAAAGTTATGAAACTTCTGAAATCTCATTAGTCTGCTATATTAAGCATTTAAGATTTTCTTTACAAGTATGATGTGTCACAAATAGCAGGGATTAGGACCCTAAAGCCAACCTCTGATGAATTTTTTCAGATAGTCAAAGCTAGAATTCTCCCATAATTATAAAAGGCCATGACCTGAATATAATATTTAAAGGTTGTTCTAATGCTATCAGATCTGAAAACTGCCTACTATTTCAACTGACTGCATTTTACTGTATTCCTTAGAACAGCACAAGGACAGCAAGTTTGGCCAGTGGGAGTTTATGAGAGCTGAACTATGTATTACAGTCATGAGGAGCTCAACTACATCTGAGAACCAGTGATGTTTTGGTGTGTCTTTGAAAAAAAAGTCACAATTAAGATTCAGGAATTGGTCAGGTATAATATTTTTAGATAAATATCTTGTTCTCCATTAGACAAGTAAGCAAACAAGGAAGTGAACAAATTCTCTATAAATGTGCACTGTACACATATGTCTGGTGGGCTTTCTGACAGTACAGTCTTCCCTTCTTTCTCAATCCAGTCTTCCTCCAGAGAAGAAACTTGCAGGTGCACCTTACATGTAGAGCCCAATCCTCTGATCCAAGTGTTAAGTCCGGGACTATCCTTCCTCCTATTTGGAGTCTCTTGACCATTACAATATTTTCCCCTGGTTAGGACAGGCCATCAGGTCCGCTCCTTGCAGTGGCAGTTCTCTCAATTAGATGCAAGGCAGAAAGGAGTGCAGAGGGGGAGGGTAAGGAGAATTTTATGATGCAGTTGTCTGAGGCTTGCAAGAGCTGTAAATTGGGATTTAGAGTGATATCACTGTTCTTTCATTTATTTCACCAAGTAACAAGGGAAACAGCACTTTGAATGTAGTACTAATGAATAAATAATGCACTCATTTGAAAGCTGGAGTTGGGATTGAGAAATATATTCAGTATTTTTTAGTGGGCCTGAAGTTCCATTAGTGTGCTGGATCAGAGGGAGGAACCATACAGAGGGAAGCATATGATGCCAGTGTGGCCCTGCCATCTGCCCCAGCCAAGAGGGAGGCAAGCACAGGTGTTCCTTCCACAGCTTTGCTTGCAGTGTCTAGGCTCCCCATGCTTTGTTGAACTTCTATCACCTGAGGGATTGTGGGGAAAAAAGAGAATATTAGGTTAAATAATGTCTGAACCTGTAATTCCTTTTATTTAGCATCCACACACCTCTTGCCTCAGGCTTGGGCTTGGTTGTGTCCTGTGAAGTCCTTGGCCTTCTGGAACAAAACACAGAAAGGGGTCATCACCAGTCCCTCTAGGGAAGCTCTGACCACTTTCAGTGCTCTGTGGCCATGTCCTTGGGCTGTTTGATGAACTTTGTAGAGATAGTTCTGGTCCATTTGGTTGCCACTCAACAGTACTGTCACTGCAGTAATATGGAAGCTTTCTGGATTAGATGTAACAGTCTGGGGCCATAAAACATCAAAGATGATGAGGGAACAAAGCACTTAAAAGTTACTTGTCCTAATAATTTCTCTTTACTTCACTCTGTCCGTTTTCCTTTATGGTGCTTTCCAGGAAATCGTCCTTTTCAGGAAATTGTCCTCTAAGGGATTGGGTAGACCTGCTTACAGCTGTCCCTTGGTTGCCCAGGGTTTCTCTCTTGGTTCAGTTGCAACAAAAACAAGCTATAATTTACTGCCTTGTGCAGCTCCAAATACACTGTTGCTGATTACTTTTCCTAATAATTTGGAAACAGGGTGTGCATCTTTTCTGTCTTCTGTATAACTGGCTAATAGAATCTGTAAAGCTGTGATGAATATTTGTGTTGTTTTGGAGGAGTATCTTCCACAATTAGGAGTCTGTGGAATTTCCCCTCCTCCCTTCTATGGATTGGAAATTCTTGATGAATAACTGAGATCACGTCACAATGGAATGAAATCTGTGAAATATTATTAATTTGTTTTAGAAATGAGGACATTTGTAAGCCATAACATGGACTTTAAAGTTGATCCTGTCTGGCAGATCAGCTGCTAGGATCCGTGGTTCATGGATGCAGTCATTTCAGGATCACTATCATCATTCAGACATGAAAAATATTTTTAAATAGTTATGTAACAGATTTAATTTTTATAAAATGAATATTTGCTGTTAGCATCAACAAATACATTTCATTTCATTTGATGTTTGTGTTTTTCCTCATTCTTAACTATTAGATAGATGAAAAGCTTTGAATCCAGTTTGAAATATGGTATTATATATCCTACATTAGGTATCTTTGAAACAGCATGTGTGGGTGTTTATGACAGTTTTGAAGATTGATGATTGACAGTCACTCCCATAAAAAGTAGTAATATGAAGAATCACTTGTTTCAAGAATGCTGAGAACATTCTTTACTTTCATTTTTATTCCTTCTTTTCTGAAACCTGAAAAATAGTTTTATTTTTTAAGAATAAGAAAATATGAACAAAAAGGCACTCCATTAAGCTAATTACTATTTTTTTATTTGACTGCATGTTCTGAAAAACCAGCTCATGTTCTGCCTCCTAATGTTATATAGAATGCTTTTTCAGGTCTTGTTTATTGTAAACTCAATACTACATGATCCCTCCTACTCCACAAAACCTTGGAAAGGCAAAGCAACTAGAAAATCAATGTCAGGAAAAGGTGATTTTGTGTAGCAATCCCTTCCACAGTGAATGTGAAAACCATCAGAAAGCAGCATCCTCAAAAGTGATAAGTAGCTTTGGCTTCTACCCACACTTCACACCTTCTCCTCTCCCTTTTCAGTGGTGATACAACACTCTGTTTCTACTCTAGTCATTATATGTTATTATATATTGTGGTCTTATTGTTTAGGATTGACTGGAATCTTAAAATGCTTTTTCATTTATTTTAATCTTCAGTTTTGTGACAACATTTCCCCCGACCCCCCACCCTGGAGTTTGTTGCTCTTTTAGGTTTCATGTTTGGAGGTAGAAGGGCAATGTATCAAAGCAAAAGCTGCTGCTGATGAGTGCATTAAATTATCTTTGCTATCCATTAGAGGATTTTTACAGGTGAAATGAGTTTTTATCATAACATTTAAATTTCAGTCTCTCTAATGTTTAGACTGAGCCTTTTTGTTTACTCATTGAGTTTTCAGGGGATTCAACTGGTTTTGATGCAAAACAGTCATAAATTTTATCTTGTCTATTCCATGTCCCTCTTCGCTATAGACAGTTTTTATTAACTAGTCATAGAGCCTAGAATTATACAACTAGGAAATTGCTATATAGCTTATTAGAAATGCTAAATGATGTGCCCCAATTTATAAAAATAAGTTCCTTTCTCACGCCCTTTTCTGCCAAGAGATAGATCTTGTCCATCAATGTTCTACTTAAATTGCACCACATGACACTGGTGGTACTTACATAGACTTTGAGGAGTACTGGCTTGTGCTACTACTGGGGTTTTAAGCGGGGACAATTAATTTTTATTTTGTGAATATGAAGTGAGAAGACACCTATCTGTAGACTGTTCCTGCTCAGCATGTTGATAAATGAGATGTTAAGTGGGGGCAAATAAGTACAGCTCCCACATACTTCTTACAACAGCTTAACCTTTAACATACCAAATTTAAAAAAAGAAAGAATTCGGATTCCATGTCTTGAAAACTATTCTTTTCAGTAGGGAATCAGATATGTTTAGCAAGTAGAGAAGATCTACTTCCATTTTGACAGGTAGAGTACTTATATAAAGAGATAGACAACTGCATCTAGTTTATAGGAGGGTGGAACAGAAATCTAGGTAAACTTCTAGCTCTGCCTTTGCCCTGCTTAAACTGCAGTCCCTATTCTACCTTTGACTAGAACCTTTACCTTCCTCAAAAAGTGCTTTGATACCTGTTGAGAAAGGAGGATCTCTAGGATCACAAAAAAATACTGTTGGAATAAAGATAACAAAGATATTTTCTTGTTGTCTTACAGGACAGGTAACTTCTCAAATTGTGCATTTGTGGAGAGAATTAAAAGGTAAGATCCCTACTGTGTATCTATGTTTCTTAACCTAACCTTTTCATGTTCAAAATGGTGGGAATTACATCACCTCAAATAACATGTTACTTTTAAGGCTTTCTAAGTCCTATTTCTCGATTGATTTGGACATACATACCTGGGAATTAGGAGGAAATTCTATGTAGGACTCCTCATGTTAGACAGATTGCAAATAACAACCAGGCTCTGCATAAATGAAACATTTCTACAAGTTTTGTGATGAAGAAATTGTGTATGTGGCAGTCTGAAACCCTTTATGCTTACTATATACAGTAAAAAGCACTATATATTTCTAGGCTATGGGCACTTTCACTCACATTTTGTGAAAGGGAGCAATACACCACAATTTCAGTTAGCTCCTGGGTGATATCTTTGTGTGTCTTACTAGGAAAAATGTGGTAATGTGTTGAAAGATTAATAAATAACTTGTGAGAAACCTTCATTACTCGCATACGCTGAATGGCCCGTTGTCCTCCCTCCATGGTAAGACTTCATCATAGTATGAATCACTCAACAATCCTGTATCAACATAACACAGGTAGCATATGCCTTTATGTTTCAGAAGAGTGACAAACATGGTATTTTACAGTGCTGTGCATGACTGATGACGGAGGAATAAGTAGGAGTAGGAAGTACACTGGAGTTATAAAGACTTGTTTTAAATGAAACCTTAAAAGCAACCAGCTAGCAAAGTTTATTTTCTGATTGTTTTGTGCTTCTGAGAGTGGGAGCGAAAACTAGGCATTATTTCAGTCCTCATGACTGTACTTTCCTGGCATGCATATACAGGAGGACACAATTTATTTTTGGTTTTATATTTGAAAACTAGGCACTTAGGTTGACCTGAGTCATCTGTATCCAGTTTTGCAAACCAGTGTCATTGTAAGGTTTCGTCTTGGAAAGATTGTCTACTGGTGAGGCTCAAACTCTGCAATTTTTTTCCCGTCATGTTCTGTGACCTCTTTGTGAATTTAGTGACTTAAGATACACAAAACAAAAGTTGCCAGGGAAAAGACAGCCTTAGATACAGTTCTACTATTTCTTATGTAGCACAACTGATTTAAGAGACTGTTGCCAGCCTCACATCTGTCACCAGCATTTCACAAAAGCTTTCAAACCTAGATCAGTTTACTACCAACTTTATAGCATGACTTCTTAAACAGTTGGAATGGTACAACTCAGAATGAAATAAATGACAGCAGGAGATGGGAACAAGTGTACCAGAGCAGGAGACTTCCTTTTGGGAAACTGAGCTGAGGTGTGCTCATACTCATCCTGTTGGTTAACCTCCACTGATGGCAGAAACCAGCACAGGGAGGATGCTGGAGCTGTTCCTGCAGACAGTGTCAGACCTTGGGTTGATGTATATGAGCTCCCACCTATAGGCTAAACATGGTTTATCTTTGCACATTTATCTTTAGTTGATTTGCTGTCCTTTCTTTCTCAGTTTCCATGCACACCAATCCTAAGTGTGTTAGGAACATTTATGTGTTTGGTAGTAGACCTAAAAATATATATGTATATTCAAATAGTTGATCAGATATTGGCACAAGGAAATTCTTCCAGGCACATTGTTTCAATACTGATTGTTTCACACGTTCATGTGAAATGTCTCAATCCACTTCTAAAAAACACATCTTTAAATGCCCCCAGCTTAATTTCTGAGACTGTGCTACGGGAGAAAGTAGACTTAGTGTGCTTTGGAAGAGCAGTTTTACTAAAGTAACCTTTAGGATGTATTTGAACTAGAAGAACATGTATTCTGACTAAACTCAGTTTCACATCTGATTGGAAATGACATCTATTGCTGATGCAGTTCTAGGATCTATTTTTCTTTAGTGGTGTGGTTAACTGTGGAGGTTCCTTGGCTTCTAGGTCACAGAACCTCCCTTTGCTGTGCTACTACAGATTTTTGTGAGGCCACTTCTGTAGATTTCAGCACAGAAAAGAGGATTAACTGCAGCATAGGAACTGAATTGAGCAACCAGTGTCTAAAAGGAAATACAAGAATTTCTATGCCTTACTGTCAGAGAAAAATATCAGGTAATTACACCTTGAGCAACACCAAGATTGCATTTCAGTGATTATTAAGACAACAGATATCTTTTAACTTCTTTCTCAACCATCTCTTGCCTGTAAAAGGGCAAGTTTATTGTCACACTCACTAATTACTTTAAACAGTCTTTATGCTGATTTATAGATTAACTATAGTTACAGGAAAACTGTGACCTGAACCACTGTCCAAGTGTGTTTTTATGAGTTTGGGTGTGGACAGAGAACTTGAAAATATTTATGTGTGAGAGCTGGGAAGAGGTAGAGTGAGAAAGCCTGCAGGGGTATTTTGGAGCTTTGTGCAAGTTTGGTGGTGCACATGGGCAGGTGTTGGGCTCTGAGCTTTGGCGAAATCATTCACTGAGACTGTGTGACCAATGCACAGTATGTCTGTAGCATACAAGCTGTGGTTTAAGCCTTTTGTTTGGGGGTGAAGAGCTGAATTTAGGGGTAGTTTCTTCGCTAACGAGCATCCAGTTCAAGTGTGCACCTCACTTGTTAATGTGTCTGAGCTAAAATACCTTATGACTGCACAATGATTTTTACTCTAAAAATTAGAAAGACACAAATCCTAGAGTCTCCCAGAAGTCAGGAAACACAGTTGGTATCTACCAGTTGCTCTTATGATCACTCCTTTTAGACAAATTGTGCAAACAAAATATTTTTCCTTTGTTCTGGCTAGAAAGTTCTGGCATCAGCATAGGGAAGTAACACTCACAAGATACAGCAAAATATTTCTTAGGAATTGTCCTTTTCTTATTCATATATAAATATATATGGGCGGTCCTTGGATGTAATGGAGAGCACTCTGGACTCCTAATCTCAAGGTTGTGAGTTTGAGTCTCAGTGGGACCATCCCCTGGCAGTTAAAGCCTTTCTGCCATCCGATCCCATCAGATCTCAGATGCCAAGCAGGGTCAGCCCCGGTTAGTACCGGGTGCTGTGACAGTTCCGAGGACTTCACTGTCACTGTCCAAGCTTGCTTGGCTGTGGCAGATGGACCTTAGGACTTAAACGGTGGGGCCAGTTCTGCACATGCTGTGCCTCACCTAAAAAATCCTCTGTGCAGGCTCGAAAGGCACACCCATGTGGGGAGAGCCCTTCCCAAATCTTCATTCATGAAGTCTGGCCATACATAAATATATATGCATTGTTGTACCTTGGCTTTCAAGCATCATGGGTTTGTTTAAAAGAAAAGGACACACACCTTGAAAGCAGTTGTCAAACAAAGTGCTTGAATTCCAGCTGAGCAGGATTCCCAAAAGAGCAATCCTTGCCAGTTTGTATTATGGAAAAGCCTAATTCTGACACACTCTTCTGTGGAGCATTGTCCGCACACTAAAGCAGTCTGAATTAATTCTCATGTTAGAGTCAATCAGCTTGAGAGTTTTCCTGAAGGCAGTTGTTTCAAAGTGCATGTAGTTTTAATGAAAAGCAAAGATAGCTGTTTTCAAGCATGTAGACATAGAAAGAGATTTTCCCAGAGGTTCCTGTATATATATCAAGCCATTAACAGTTAAAAAAGTAAGATTCTCTCGTGTCAAGCATGTCTGGTAAACCAGCTTCGCAAAGGCAAGAAGCTTGTCTCTCTGATCAGATCTTTTTTCCCCTTTGTCTGATGCTGTTATCTGGGCCCAACACTAAAATATTGTACTTGATGGGTTTGGTGTGACACCATTTGTCATTTTGGTGTTATCTTGTTACTCCTTGACTCCTTATTCTCAGTGAACGTTGTTTGTTTCTGTGATGGATTTGATCTTCTTCATTAAGAAATTAGGAAAGAACTTCAGTGGGATTAAAGTGCTAACCATAAACCAAGAAATTTTCAAATCTTAGAAACTTGGTGTACATGGTTCACTAACACTGAGCATTAGTATCTGCATTGTGCTTGTTTAGCTAAGGAAGTAATGAGGAAATGTTTGAGAGGTAAGCTTCTATGGGGACAGACTGTTCTTAGATTTTGTTTATATTTATTTAGTTCATAAACTAACATAATAAAACAGTTTCAGATGACATAAACTGTTTTCAAAAATTACTTTGAGAATATCCATGTAAGGTGAGTTTGGGTGTAGATGAGGACAAATCAGTATCTCAAGCGTGCCATGTATATTCTAAGATTAATAGGAAAATCTTGCAGTGTGGTCCAATTGCATCATCAATGCACCCTCCCTATTGAGGCAACTTGCTTTTGCAGCTGTTTGATATAAATTCCTTGCATATGTCTTAGTCCAGTTGGTTTATTTTTATAAACAATAAATAGCCCAACATTCCTGCAGTGTTTCCCTTCCGTTGGACAATCTCCTGGAGCCCTTTGCCATGAGGACGGTGGCTGCGCTCAGTGCCGTTTGCACAGATGGCGGCCATCGCTGGGGAAATCTCATAAATACTGGAACACGTGGACCTTTTCCTCCCCCTTCAACATGATCACAATAGATTATGAGGGCCTACAAATCACTACCAGATGATATTAAGTTGCTTTGATAACACTCTGGGTCCCTTCCGGTGTGATATTTTTCTTCATTAGAAAGGATAGCTCAAGCACACCAAATCCTCTTACTCTTTTCTCAAAATTTATAGATCTCAGTCTCTAAACTAATTGTTAGTTGCACAGCATGCCCTAAGCTGTGCCCAGACAGAGCAATTACATCCCCCGGCCCTGATTAAAGGCACAGAGGAAACAGAAGTGCAAAGAAAATGAAACACTCTTGGCTGTTTGGGCAGGATGTCATTGCTGTTGTTTGCCTTTTTTGACATTTGTTGATAAAAGTGAGAAAGGAGGTCAGTTATCCATCACTGACCCTTGTTCTGTGCCAAAGATGTGACAGGCTTGTCTCAGGCTACTGTCTCGTTTATGAAATTATAAACAAAAAGGGGTTTCTAGGCCAATGTGCTTCTTTCCTATTAGAAGCGCAATAAATTCTTCATTTTCCCCCTGCTAAATTATACTGCTTTTTGTGTCTTTTAAACTCATTTGCTTCTGTGTGTATGCCTAAAACCACAAAATATCTTTGTTCATGAATGAGCAAAGTTGTACTATGATAAAAGCTCTACAAATTACTAGAACAAGAAAAAAACTTCATTCAAGTGTTTCTGCATATTCAGGCATTTCTTATGGAATGTTTCTCACCTGTAAACTGCAGCTTTCTAAAATATGTGTTTTCCTTTTGTTATTGAAAGTAACTGTATGGCTGACTACTTGTATGGTTTAACAGTCAAAATCAAGTTTTCCAAAGGAAAAGGGGAAAGCACTATTTGCTTTCACCCAATAACTTTCTGAGGTCATCTTGTCCAAGTTTGTACACGTGAAGCAGAAGTACTTATTTTTAAAGTACTGAAGTGGCTTAAAAACTATATGCAAACATCTAAAAATCAGATGGCAGAAAGCAGCCACTTCCTTGCATTAAATCTAGGCTTGTGTTTTCAGTGACATCTCTGCTAACATTTCCAGTCTGCTGGGAGTTATCTATTTCATAGAGCAGTTTGTGGAAAAGGCACTGTATTGTATTTCAAATATTTCAGCTGAGACTACCAGAGATTTCACATTTTGAAGTCTTTGTTTAACCAGTTTCTCTAATTGCTTTATGTGATACACTAACACTGCTCCATACTAAACAGATGGGTTGTACAAAGGATCAAACCATAATCTCATGATGTCTATAAAGAATCAGAAACAAACAGCTTAAATATTTCTGAAAGTATAGATTTTTTTTCCTATTTTTTTTCTCATATTCTCTCTTTTCAAGACAAAGAGGGATTTCCTAGTCAATGACTACACCTGGTCCAATGTTTAAATGTTTGATAAACTCAGATGTACATGATAGTCCATAAGTAACATTGGTAGATGTTGCTCTCCTTTGTGGCCTGTGCACCACGACTGAACAGAAGAGAAGCTTTCAGCAGTCACTGTCTCTTAAAATGAGCAAACATCAAAGAAGTTCAGTGAACTTGAAATTATATCAGGAAGTAGATCAGACAAAACCTTACTTGTGTGCATCTGTAGTTTCCCAGTTTTGTGCTTTTAAGTGGATTTAGTTTCAAATATTCTGTCTATGGAAACTGTACACTTGCAAAACTACAGGTCACTCCCCCATGAGCCTTGGTCCCATGGACAGTTTTATTATCACTGTTGAAGGCTGACTGATTTGGTATTAGTAGAATAATACAGTAAATAAACAGCATGTCATAAATTAGAGCTTTACACTTTGAAGTCTTTGTTTAACCCGTTTGTTAATTGCTTTATGTGATACACTGACACAGATTGCTTCATGGCACAAAGCTTGGTTGCACCATGGATCAAACCTATAATCTCATTCTGCCTGTAAAAAAAAAACACATAAATATTTTTTTTTTAAAACACAACAAAAAAAAACCCTAAATAACTATTTAAACAAGGTGCTTACGGCCCAAGATCCCCACAAAACTGCTGTAACTAATGATTGAACATTGTCAGTATGGGAACTGGTGTGTTAAGGCCCTACAGATGAAATCAGAGTTGTAGAGGGTGACTTAAGATATTTGCTAGATGCAAATTGTCTCATGCTTGAACTGATCCCTAAGCTAGATCTCTTACAGAAAAGATATCTTCCCTGTCCCACTGCTTTTTTGCCAGTTTTCATTAAGCAGTGTTGCTGGAGAAGCCCTGCAGAAAAAATTCCAGTAGCCTCACTTCTGACAGATAGAGCTGTTTAGAGATATACTTCAGGTGAAGGGGAAATTTCTCTTTTCTTGGCAAAAGCTCCCATAGACTGTTCCTGTATTCCTTTCTATAACATGCTTATATATCTATGCAGGCTGGAAATCCAAGAGTCAATGGAGAAGTTTTTCTGGGTGGTAAACAGAGGGGGTGAAAACCTCTAGTTTTTCTATTCCCTTGTTGTTTAAGAACCTTGCAAGGAAAAGGAAATCCACTCTGACGTTCTCTTTTCAAGCTATCTATAAATTATTTTCTGGAACATTTCCTGAAATAAACAGAATGCACAAGATCTGACAGCTCTCCACATGTGCTTTTGGTGCAATGGGTGAGTATAACTACTGTTCCTGTAAGACAAGGCAGAAGTGAGACATTACATGCCATGTGGGAGAGGCTGTTAACAAATTGGTGGAAATGGTTACGGTTTTCAACTTGTCAAGCATCATTTTCTTAGCTTGATGACACCTTGTAAGACTAATAAATAATTTATGGGGTATCTAAATGTTTCAAATAGGAGTTTAAGGACTGAAGGAAAGAGGTCTAGGGTCTCATAGTTAATCCTATTCGAGCAGCTTCTTATTAAAACAGCCCTCCACAAATTGATTACAGCTGCAATCCCTTTTAAGAAGGATTATTTAAAAATCCCAATTATAAAGACTATTTGTAAAGAGTAAAATACTTAGTGTCAGTTTTGCATGGAGACTGTGGCTTGACTCAGTTGGCAAAAGTGGGTTATCCTTTTCCTGCCTTTCTTTTCAGGAGAATCTGCTCATAGTGGTCATTTCAAACAGTGGCTTTAACACAGTCGCTGGAAAGGTTTGCTTCTTTTCATGTCACTTGTACACCCTGGCTCTCTCTGCTGGTCCAGCTCTGATAGTCTCTAGGTTGGCCTTTGCCTCCTTTTGGACCTTCTGCTCATCTTCATCTCACATGAGGAACTGATACTTAAAGTCCAACCTAATTCAGGATTTGGTCCTGAGATCCTTTGATAGTGTTTCCCCAAAAGGGCACAGCTTCATTTTTACAATTCACATATACAACCTTCAGTAAATGTCTGTGAATCTGATGGAAACAAAGGGCTAATATGGTAGTGGTTTGTATCATTTTAGGTGCCTAAGACTACCCCTAAAAAGCTTCTTTGCACAATCCTGATGACATCAGCAGGTAATAAACTCTCCAATCAAGACATTTTAACAACTGTTTTGCAACACTGGGACCATCCAAAGGAGCAAGGAGCAGGTCAGTGGATTTGATTCTGTGGTCTATATCCAGAAACATTCTAATGATCTGACTATGCCATTATAGTTTTAAATATTCTAATGAGTTCAGAGGAATTCATATAATACACTGTGACTCCTCTAAGGACTAGTTTTCCTACAGCTAACCTGTGTAACACATCATGTTTGTGTTTTCAAATAGGGTGACCTCAGCTGCATTCAGTCAAACAAGTAATGCCCCTTCCAAAACTTCAGTCACCAGCACTGTTGCTTGAGCTGCTGTGACAAAGCTTATTTTCTTATGGCAGCAAAGTTTGAAATAGTGTATATTAAATAAATATTTAAGAAAAGCCTTAGAAAGAGAGCTCTAAATTTGCAAACATGAGTACTTAATCAAGAAACTGAACACTTAGAGATTCAGTCAGAGATAGAAACATCCCCTATAGCCATTTATCTAATCAAAATTAACCAAGTACTTAAAGAGTGAGCGTTGGTAATGAGCTGCTTGTGAATAAGCTGGCAACCACGAATAATTCTCTGAATACAAATACTCTTTCAAGGAAAAGCTGAACTGCTTCTAAGCAGCTAGTGAATAGAAAAACAAAAAGCAGGTGGCATTTACCAAATAAACTGTAGGTTTCACCCAGTTTTGCTGGCCATGACAAGAATGATAAAAACAAACAATACTTCCTTTCATAGATAAAGAAAGAGTAAGAAAGATGGTTGATTGGGCAACTTCTGTTCAGGTCTCTATTTAATCACACACTCACCATTTTGTTCTAGTCTCACTGCTTTACCCTCATGTTTTGTTCTGAGAACTTAGGATAGCATTTTTCAAGGCTGAAATTCAACTCCAGTTAATTTTAGCATGAGTTAAATGCAAGTTTTACCGTTCCTGTCTGTGCTTATACATTTGCTAATGTACATAGTAGCAGTTCCCTCCTTCAGATAGGCATTGGGAGGGTACATGTATTGATGGCAGTGGAGCATGGGATTGAAATATTTAAGATCTTGTATCTGGAGATGTAAACATCTCTCCTAGTTGGCATGTAGGATTAGTACTGCATCAGGCCATTCATGCTTGTGCTTATGCCCTCATTTATGTTTAATGACTGTATGAAGACAGCAACATCTTTTTTCATCAAACTATGAAAAGATCTGACTATTGGAAGTCTTTTGAATTGTGTATTTTCCTTTGCTACCATTTTCCAAGTAGGGTTAGGGAAAGAAACAGAATAAAATGTTGTTTGAATTTATTTTTTTTTCTTTCTGATGTTGTTCCTCTAGTTTATGGGAAGACAGACTGCTATTAAAGCTTTTAGTCTAGCATCTCACCACTATGTGGACTGCTCCCTGGGTTTCTTTCTACATAGACATACATATCTGCACATACGTATGTATCTATTTCACAGGAATATCTAGCCATCAATCCTTTTACAGTAGTTCTAACTTTCTGCTACATGTGCTGAGCTGTAAAGTATTAAGCCTTGTAATCCCTCAACCCCTTAGATGTGGCTAACTGGGGGGGAGGGCTGTAAATCCATGGTGGCAAACAAGAAAAGCCTGAAGCTGTGAGCAAACAGGAAACAAATGATCTCAATCCCAGAATGTAAACTGTCATTGACAGAGATGCATGAAAGAATCATAACAGGGAAACCTGCTGCAATTTTTCATCCAGTTACCAGCTGAATCACTGCCATTACACTGAAGAAACTACTGCCAGCCAACCACTGACATGGCAGAGTTCTTTGCATGTTGTGTGCACAAAGCAACCATATAGCCTGACTGGCATTTACTCCTTTTCATGCTTGCAGACTGATAATTATTGTGCTCTGCCTCAAGCTTGCAATTAGAGGCCACCAAGAAAAAAAAATAGCTGAATTTCAAGATTAAGCCTTTTCCATGACAAGTCATATTTTCCCAGCAGGGAATATGTTGTTGCCAGTAAAAACAGAAATCACCTATGCTGTACTGGTACCAGATTAAAGGACATGTTAGCTGCAGGAACAAATGGAGAATTGGCATATAATAAAAATAATAACTGTCATAATTGCTGGTGACACAATTAGAGTTGATGCTGGCTCATGTGTCACAATGCAGCTTTTAAAGGGGTTGAGACAAAACACTGAGCTCCAAGTACTTGTAATTATATATTCTATAGTAATTTTGCAGTATGGATATTCACTCTCTATTTTGAACATGTTCTCGTTCCACTTTCCCAGACCTCTCTCCTGTCTTTCAGAGCTCTGCAGTTTAAGTTCATAGGAGATACTTCACTTCCTTTATTGCAAAAAAATGCTCCCTCCTAAGCACGCACCCTGTTTGGCTCACATTCAGAGGTAGACAGAGTATAGCAAGTTAGTAAAGCATTGGAGAAACACTTGGGGCAAAGTGGAATATATGAAGAAGACATCAAGGAGGAATGTTAAAGAGAAGGTTTTGAGTTTCTTTTTTACTTTCTCATTTTATGACTTTTTCTGTGTTGAATAGTGATGGCTAAGATAAGTTGCTTTGGAAAAATAAGAGCTGCTCTGCAATAATAATCAAATCAGTCTATATATGGATGTGTTTAGTGGTATGTTTATTGTAAAAATACATTGGTTTCACTTAATGGAGGATTTGGAAGGGGGAAGAAGAAGGAGAAGGAATGGCCCAAGTTGAAACTTCTTGGCACATCATTAAGAATCATTTAGGAAAATTCTATCAACTCTAAAGGTTCCTCTTCAGCCCTTCTTTCAGCAAGAAAAGTCCGACAAACATGGGAGAAAAAAAATAAAGAAGGTAGATGATATTGCAAAGGGTAATCTGTTGAGAGATGGGATTTTATGGTTCAGGAAAATTTGCATGAGGCAGGACTGTGGTCTGGGAAAAATCAGAAGCAGAAGGCCTACTCATACTGCCAGAAATGGCTGGTCTTAGGTGAGAGTAAACACCTACTGTTATAAATAATAGTTGTCTTTCAGAAGGGCATGTGATCACTTTTCATTGCTGGATGTAGTCTGGAAAGATGACTACCTGGGCTCACCGGACTTGCTGAACAAGACAGATTTTGGGACTTATGATGTAAGTCTGGATCCAGTCTGAGGGTGTAATTTCTGCCCTGTCTGTCACTTACCATAATTGTTATCTTGCAGAAGATTAAACTATCTCACAGAGAGGTTTGATTAGGTGTCAGACTAAGTGCTCAGCTGAGATTGGTTAGGTGGGATGGAGGAGAAACAAGAGTGAGACCATTCTTCTGAAGCTGATAACTATTACATTAGTTCAGCTGCCCTGTGAAACCTCCCTGAGAGTGAAAGGAGCTGCAGAAAGAGCAAACTTCTAAAGCTCCAGTGCCATAAAGACATTTTGTACTGCAGTTGCTTCTGTGACTGGGAGTTTAATGTAGCATAGTAATCATCCTCAGCCAACCACAAGACCATGACCCTGGTTTTCAGTTGAGTTTTGAAGCTTCTTCAAAGGTGCATCAGGATTGAACATAGGGTTCAACCAGTGTGGATACTGCCAAGAAATTAGACAGAGGCAGAAATACCTGTGTGCTGTGATATTTGCTCCCTGCAGCTTTCTGTCATGCTTGCTTTCCTACTCTTATGAAAGTATTCCCTCATAGTAAGTTTTATTAATAGAAAAATAACTATGTGTGGTCAATCTGGAGTATGGGGGGAGAGGGGTAAGTGTGTGTGGAGATAGGTAAGTATGGAAGGAAGAAGAGTTTGGTCCTCAAGGGTAACCTTAACTCCTTACCTCTACCCATTAAGCCTTGTAGGATATCTTCACTTAATTGAAGAGCTTATATGTACATATTTTGTTTATTATCTAGTATTTTAGTATGTGGTTATAAAGCAGCTGTATCTGGGGTAAAGTAGACATCAGTGCGATTCAAAGCAGCTGTTGTGCATCTGCAAAGACCTCACTTTCCCCTCACTGATGACTTATATTCTCCTTCCATCATGACTGCGTGCTTCTTTTCCCATTTAATCACAGGAATACAGCCAAGCATTTCCCTTTAAGATACCAGCTTGGGAGGGGGTTCACCTACTGTGTTTTCTAAGTAAGAATGTCTCACATTTGGTGTGCTGAAGATTTTACCCTTGTCTCCCAGGGATGGCAGAATGCTTAATTTCCATTAAAGTTATTCTCTATGCTCAGTGAAAACTTTTGCTGCTCCTAGTCTTCAATTCAGTGTATTACTGCTTATTTTAAACTCATTGAAGTCACCTCTGCAGTCATGATTTTGAGTCACGTTCAATTCATTGTAACGTCTGACATCACTTGCCATAAAATCCATGCATGCACTTAAGACATCTAAATGTACTCTATAATGTAAAAAAAAACATATGAAATATGATGATGGACATATGAAGGAGGATTAATTCCTCACATGGCCACTTATACACATACAGATGTGCAATGTTATGTACCTATACAAGCATACAAGTTACAAATAATCTTACACTGGAAGCATGAATAACTAGCCCAAAGTAAGTTTTTTTGTATAGATCTTCTATTTGACTCTCAAAATATTTAGCAAACTTTTCCCAGGGCTTCTTCCTGCCTCTTGCAGGTCACTTTTTGCTCATCTCCTGTTCTCACAAGGACAGTGTGTAGCAAAATCAGCTATTACAAGACTTATCAGCTTCCTGTCTCGACATCAGGCTCTTCCTTCTCCCTTTAGTCTTAAAAATGCACATTTCACTGTCATCCTGAAACTGCTTAGGGTATGGTCACAGTTATAGCATCCTAGCACTCAGCAGCACAGTGCCTCCCAGAATGAGGGAAAATCAGCAGATTTTCTGTATGAGAGATGTTGGAACAAAATTGCCATTTCCCACTTGAGAGAACTGTCCAGAACATGCTGCTACCCCCAGTCTTTCAAAATCCTCTGGCTGAGGATGTCTCGCTGCCCATCACTGGTGCTTTATGACTACAATTCACTTTACTGACAGTGTTGTGTGCAAGCACAGCTGAACCATGTGGCAGGTTCACATAAAAAGCACGTTTCAGGCTTTAAGGAGAAATGGAAATGATGGCAGCAAAAGGCTTTGCTTTGAGGTACTGGAATGAAGTGGTACAGATCACAATAATATCTTTCAGAGTAAAATACTCTTAATGTTTTTATTTAATTAAGAATAGTGGTTTATGAATTCAGTTCTGTCCTTCCCCCACTCCACAAGTGTTGACTGATTCATTGTTTGTCATTAATCTTAAATTTAGTGAATAAAAAAAAAATCTTTCAAGGTGTAGTCCCTAAAGGAATTAGTTTGTAATTCTATATTTGTGTAAATAAAAATATACATGTGTGTATATTTGCACATATGGAGACCTAATTTTCATTTCAATTTTTAATAAGATAAGTCCCACTGGAACTGTAAAGGGAAGTTGGTTTGGGCCTGAGTGCTTACTGGAAAAGATCCATTTTTAGTGAGAGCCCAGTCTTATTGCAATTCAGTGGGATTTTGCATATGAATAAAATGTCCCCCACACCATGCAAAGAATGGCTTTGATGTGAAAAAGAATCAGGCATATACAGTTACAATGTATTTATTTGTATCATCAGACTTACCTTTAGTATAATAGTATTTCAGATCCACTGAATTGCCCTATCGCTAAACCGATTTTTTTTAAACTGCTTGGAGTAAATTGCAAGGTTTTTCTCCATGGCACTGACTTATTGTTCTGCCAGAATGTCTTCTTTTGTCATAAAAACAATAACTTACTGTAAGTAGTACTTTTGAGGTTTACTAATCAGACAGACTAATTGTATCTTTTAATCTGGGTCAATCTGCTCTTACTTATTATAATTTGGCTCCAAGTCCCACCCCAAAAGAGGAACATTTGCAAATAATTTAGTGGTAGAAGCACTTTTATATAAACACTACAAGAAATACTGAAAGGCCCAACAAAAACTCTCCAGAATTTTGCATCAGAGCGTCCAATATATTTTTTTAAAAGGAATATACTGCTTAAAACTTGGAATGAACTTCAATGTGTGTGTCTGTGTCTTCAGGTGAACACATAAAAGAACTGGATAAATAGTTAGGGAATGGGGTCTTCCCTTTATTTACAAACCTGAGACTGTCTAGACAGGGCACTTTTCCTGGTACAATCTACCAATTAAACTTAGAAAGGCCATACTAATATTCGATTTTAGCTTCATCACCGTGTCTGTACAATCCCTGCTTAGATTGCTAACCAGGGTGATTATTGCTCACTGAAACTGTTAATGTTTTGGTTGGATGTTTGTCTTCTCAAAAATGGACTGAAAGATTTTTCCCTGTAGGCTACTGAATTTTCATTGCATGTTAACTGTTTAGGTTATTTTCCAACTCCACCACAGGCAGTAGTGAGAGAAAGCAGCTACCACAGGAAAAAAAGAATATTCAAATTTCTCAGGAAAACTTTGAAACTGACTTGATAACTGGAGTATTTTTATCTCATAGGAGGCACTTGGTTTCTAAATTGGAGTCTGAAACTGGCTCTACCTTCTGACCAGTACCAGGCAGCTGTCCTCAGGAAGCAGTAAGTTTGTCATATCAGCATAAGCAAGTTCCAAAATGAGTTTGAAAAAATATCTGTTCTTCTCACCTATTTGGAAGTGTAATCATAGCTTCATGAAGTAATATTTTTGTTCAGGTTGAAGGATGGTTTTACCATCCACCTGCATAAAGAAATGCTTAAGTAACACAGACTAAAGTGTTTTGTGTTAGAGAGGGCAAAAGATAGTCCAAAGTGATGCCCACAGTTTCACACATGTCCTCTTGATAAGGAAAGGTCTTGAGAAAATGTGCTTTGCCATAAATTATGCCTTCCTGGGGAAAAGGAATATTGAAAGGAGTTTTTTGACAAGTACAATGTAAGAGATTAGTTCATTTGAGTAGAGAGAGTGCTTAAAAATGCAGCTGCATGCAGATTTCTTAAGAAACTACAACTGACAATTGAAGAGGAAACCTAAAACAAGATTACAAAAATTAATCAGTTGGCACAGAATGGTTGACATTAATGTGTGTACTTCTTTGTTTTGAAACTAGACTGTGGAGGAGTTTTCTTATATGGAAAATTTCATCTACTTGTACTTGTCTCCTCACATAGTCAAATATTTTGTGAGACAGATCAAAAACCCTCTTTGACAAGCTCATTCCCACGCTTCTCCTTTTTAACCTGTTTTTTTTTTTTGTTGGGTTTCTCATCTTTTTCTTGAGACTTGTTCAAATAAAGAAAACCTTGCTTGAAATCTATTTCAGTAGCTCTGTATCTCTTGGGCAATGAGTATTTAAATGAAATATGGAAATGGAGTTAAAAACTATTAAGGCATGGGATAAGGCAAGTTCCACTAGCCTGTCAGAGCAGTTTGGGAGCATGGAAAAGGTTGGGGTAGATATTGGGTAAGGCAGTCAGGAGAAGGAGGTTCTTTGATGAACTAGTGCTGTATAAACTCTGAGCTCTACCCTGAAATGCTATCAGTGATTTCTCTCGTACTTCAGGAGACACAGCTCTTGGGGAAGCCTGTGGAAGTAGCTCTTGGACTATTATCCTGGCTCTGAAGCTGGAAGCAGTCACAGACTGTTAGGTTTTAGTCAAAAGGGACATTTCTGTAAATATTACTGCTTAGCCAGACCTCTCAATTTTACATATTAATAATTTTACCACCACATCAGTAAATCTCTTTTGCACATGCACACTCCTGTGATTTTCCTCTTTACACTTACAGAAAAACTAATAGCTTGTTACAGTTGTAATGTGGTCATTTTCATGTACTAACCTCTTTCCTTAATGGGGAATGTTTGCCTTCTCCAAAGGTTAGCCATTTTCACACCATTTCCATTCATGCTTTTCAAAGCCTCACATCTCAGAGTATGTCTGTTCTTTCCTTCTACTAAGATAATTTTCATGATTCCCAGGTATTAATGAATTATGGCCCAGTTAAATCAAATGTATTTATAAACTATCCCAATTCTGGATACCTGAGAAATATAGTCCTTTGCACAAAGAAATTCTAGGAAGGCTACATGAACTTTTTGAAACACCTTCTGAAAAAGCCTATTCAAAAGGATCACTTTCTGCCATTCAGACCGTTGCTGTGAACCTACCAAAAATGTTATGAGGCTTGTAACTGATAAGAGTCAATGGGATTCAAAGGAAGGTACATATTAAATTACAGTTCTTTCCAAGAATGTCATCTTAGGACAAAGAAACAAATCTCTTAGCTAGTGCACCCATTTTCAGATTTGCCTCAAATACCTCCTCTCATATAAAGGGTTAAATTCTGCTCTAACTATGAGAGGAAGGGCATGTACAAGGAGTTTGTGAACTTGGCTTTAGAATGAACAAATTTTAAATTAAAAAAAAAAGCTAACTTTCTTTTATAGGTGTGTTTTGAATTGATTCTGTAAATCCTTCAAGGTTAGGCATGAGTGAATATAAAGTTCAGACAGGAGGCACACTGGTCTTTTATTCCCAGGCACGGATATTGAAAAGGGAGCGTAATGTAGGTGGGAATGGCTGAAGTGAGCTAAGCATCATAGTGATGAGGTATGCCTTTTCCTTGGAAGTCTTTTTTCTCCTAAGGGGCAAAATAATCTGGTGATTACACAATAATGCCATCTTTCACAGGGCAGTTTTTAGCTCTTTAAAAAAACAAAACAAAACAAAACAAAAAACAAAACAAAACAAACAAAAAAACAAACAAACAAAATAAAACAAACCTTTTTACCTATGCATGCAGCACTGTGAACCTGTGTTTTTCATCCCAGCCTATCATTCTCATCTGCTTTTAACATAAGAAAATCTGGGTTTCTTTTAAGAGAAGCCTGTGCTGATAGAATCTCAGGATGGGATAAATCTGCCAGTTGTATCAGCTCCTATTACTGTAGTAGAGTGTGCATAGAGCAAATACAGAAGTATATTTTTCCTCAGAGCCTGTAGAGAAATATATTTCTAGGATCGTTGATTTCTGTAGTTCTCCCATCTAACATCTCCAGAGTTTTGATTATTGCACTGTGATAGGTTGCTTAGAAAAACCCAAGACAGGTGAGATAGATCTAATTTCTAACCCTGACATCTCTGCCACCCATTCATTACTCTCTTTTGCATTTCTTGCTATGCCCTGTGAAAGCAAATGTGTCAGTTACATCTGCAATTTCTATCTGAGGGAGGAAAATAGTAGTATTTTAACATCAGAGCTTTTAAAAAGTGGAGTAAATTGTGTACAGTTCAGAATCTCCTCACTGCAGGTGAATAATCAGCCTGGCAGGAGAGGATCCTTCTGCCCAGTTATCAATAAGTGCAGGCAAGTGGTGTCTGTTCCTTGTGCTGTTGTTTGTTTTAAACACGTATTTCATAACCATTGTGGGAAAGGGCACCCTCCACCTCTTGGGCAGGCTTAGGGAATGTTTGAAATCAATAACATTTTTTTTTATAATGTAAAAACTCTGTGTCTCTGCACTTTTGCACCACTCTTAAATCTCCACAGTGACTCTCAGTGGGTAACCTACAAATGTACAAGAATGTTCAAAATGCATTTTGAAGAAGAGAATAAGACAAGGAGAGAGAGAGAGGAGGGAGAAAAGAGAAGAGCAAGAGCGAGTCATCTAAAGTTACACCCTCATCTTTAACAGCTGTGTGCATATTAAAGGAAGTAATGGGGGAGTGAAGGTACTGCATATTTCAAAGCTGAACTGTTGCAGCAACAATAAGAAAGGGGAGATGTTGTACAGAGTTAGCCAAGTGTTTGAAGTACATTACCGTAAGCCAAACCAATGAAGTGGACAAGATTTCTAGCATGCTGCAGTGGTGCCTCTGCGTACTTAATAACAGATGTTTGGTCTCTCTAGGCAGATAATTGTCCTGCTGTAAGGTTGGCTTGACCTGTGTGAGCAATACTGTGTACAGCACTGAAGCAGTAACAAATGATCATAGCTTTTCTCTTTTTACTGGTAGAATGCTTAGCCACGCTTCCTTTTAAGCACATAATTACTCCAAAGCAACTGGAGCCCATACATCCTCCTTGCCTAATGGCTCTGAAGCCATTTTGCTATAATTTATGGGGACAGGGTTCAAAGTTTTAATAATATTTGGATAATATCATTGCCAAAATGTCTTTGAGCTGTGATGAATAGAATGAGAGTGGGCACATTTTGATTCTGTGCATGACAGTGCGAGTGTTAACAGCACCATACTTTGTTCAACCTTTATGGAAACATTCACGAGCCAATTTGCTCATGAATTGTAGATATGAGCATGAAGAATTATAAACAGCAGTGGAAAACATACAGGGTTGCTTGTTCATAGGCACTGTCCTGTTAGTAGCTCTTCTTTATGCAGATAAATGAATTGCAGAGAATACAAAAATGGTTTAAATAAACCCTTAGTAGATAATGTATTAGCACATCAACATAAAATACGCATGCACTGTGGCATGCTTTTGGATATTTATGTTTATACTCTCTGCTCAAGTGGCTCACTGATTTTTTGGCTTCCTATCATTCACCTAATAACTTCAGCATCCTAACTGCACCTCTGGGTATGTTTATCTGACAATCCAAGCTGTTCTTTGCTTTATGTGGCTTGCTGAAATTGGCTTACAAATTTGCTCTGCAAGTCGCTTCAGTGTATGATAGGTTAATGATGTTAATCAAAGCTAACTAAGAGTAGACATGATCCCTTCATTGAAGTCATAGACCAGCCCAGACCAGAAGGTGCATTGATGGAGCAAACAAGCCTATTGGATAGGTAGCAGCAGGTCACAAAATAACATCAAAATAATGTGTCCCTAAGGCTAATGTCCACCTAGAGCTTCATCCAAAGCCTACTGAAGTCTGTAGGAGTCTCTACTGATTTCAATAAGATTTGGACCAGATGCAAAAAATGCTGCATCATTTGGCCAAGAATATTATTTTTCCAGTTTACTTGGTAGGATACAAAACTTATTGTAAGCAAACTGTGGCTGAATACTGTAGCTAATATCAGTGAGAGGTTAAGGATTTGTTAGGCAAAGAGCAAAAGTATTTTTCATTACACATATGATGTAAAATGTTGACTTCTCCAGGCATGACAGCTGTTTTCAATGATTAAAAAAAACACACATACGAACAAAAATTTTTTTAAATGTTCCCAACAGTGATGGTAGCTAGAAAAAAAAATACTCTTTGTTTAATTTCGTTCAATGATATTCAAGCAATGCTTCGTTTAATCAAAGGGGTGTTTGATTACAGAAATAATCAGCTGACACACTCCCAATTCACTCTGGCCACTAAATATGCATGTAGATGGCTAGATGTGACATATGTGAAGGTTGGCAATTATTTCTGAAAAACTGGTAGGATAGCCTGAATTACATTGGTCTGATTTTGTAATTGATAGCCTTACTTGAAAATCTTAATGCTTATTATGAAATTTTAATGTTCATTTCTTGAAGATTCTTTTAAATATAAGCCTTAATTGGCTTGTTTAAATGGGTTTTTTTCCTCAATGAGTTGAACAGTGTTCACCAACTAAAATTATTTCTCCTGATTATGCTGAGGTCTAAAGACACCATGAACTTCCATGTCTCTAGAAAAACAACAAAAAAAAAATCATAGGAACTAATATATGTGGGATTTCATTAATCTTTCAGCCTTCAAAGAATATCATGCAGTCACATAAAAATGTGATTGGTAACTCCTGTGGTTATCTTAAAATTATACATGACAATCTGATTTCTGTATTAAGCTGTTGACTAAATCTGTAAAAACAGGTATATTTCTGTATTGGTTTATCACTAGAAGACAAAATATATACTTTATTCTTCCTCCTCCTTATTCTTTTCCTCCTTCAACTACAAAGAGAGTCTGGAAACCTTCAGCCTCAGAAGTTAAAAATATAATATCTCTGCATTTCTCTTAATTGTTTGCTGGAAAAACTATGATCTCTAAGGATGAATTGAGAGACAGGAATGATAAAGGCAAAAGTAGTTTTACATTAAGAACAATTCCAACAAGGGGCTGAATATTCAACAACTGATAGGCCAAATAACAAGTTGTTAACTTCACAATGCGCAGTCACAGAGTACATATGTGTCACTTTGAGCAAAGATTGAAAAGACTTCAGAATTAGAGATTTAACAGCCAGTTTTGATTAAATCAAAACAATCAGAGTAGTTACATTTGCAATAGAATTAGGCTTAAAAAATCCAGACTCTGAATACTTTGCCAGACCTCACATTTCAAGCTTATTATAGGACAAATTTTTCAGGTGATACCTTTGAAAAATATATATTGCTAAATACTTGAGGACTCTTCTCGCAAATGACAATTCCTGTTCAATTATTTTGCTTCCCATCTATGACTTAGAACAGTCAATAGAGTCAGAGAAAGGTGACTATTTGCTTTGTTGTAGAGAGAATTCCATCATATTTAAAGTCAGGTCATAGGAAATCCTGATTTTTTATGTTATGTTTGATGGTTATGCTCAATGGACTGAAAAAGGGACACAGTTAAAGCCATATTATCCATTTTTATAAAATAAATATATTTCAAATGAAATCAGTAGAAACCAACTCCAATCTGTCTCTCTTTCTCTTTTCATTAATTCACATGCAGTTTGTTAGTAATTGGTTTGATCAAAAATGACCACCCCTCACATGCACCACAAACACAGGACAGCATATCCCAAACAGAGGGCAGGGCAGTGTAAGAGCCTGAAAGCCTCAAAAATTGCATTATGCCACAGGAAGAGGATGGGTTTCTGCCCAAATGTCATTTCTACATATACTGGAGAGTGACACTTCCCATTTATTTGCATCCTGGACCAATTGCATTGTTGCTCTTTGGAGAACTGCTGATCACATCTTGTGAATATTCCAAAATGCACTTTGATATCACCACATCGAGTGATTAACTCACACATAGGTATGATACCAACCCTTTATTCTTCAATCTGTGCTGCTCTAGCCAGGAAAGGTGCACTCCACATGCCACAGAGGGATCTCTTGGTACATATATCAAATAAAAAGCCTGAGAGAAGCCACCAGAGTGCAGAAGTTGTAATAAGATTACATGAAAGGTGTAACCACTGCTTTAACTCAATAGTTTGTGAACCAAAATACCACCCACCTGTCCAGAAGACAAGCATGTGCTGCTATCTCCAGATGCCACAGAGTTCAGGAAAAGACAGTGAAGAATGCTTGACAAACCCTTAAGAGCTTTATGGATCATGGTATGTGATGCTTTCAGATTCACTTGCAGTCTGTGCAAAACCTCCATGACCAAGGAAATTTTGTTTGAAATTTTATGAGAATGGTCATTCTTATAATATTTGTGGAACATGACAGGAAATGCACCTAAGCATAGCCAAGAGAATGATTCTCAGTGATATGCCACATTAGAAAAGATCCCAGCATCCCACGTGTTACACTGAAAGTTCTACAGAGTTAAATTTCTCTCCATGCTTAAAAGTATTTATGACATGACATGCTGAATATTATCCCAAAGCAATGAACAAAAAATATTCGCAGTGATTTCTTACATTCCATTTGTTCCCATTTATCTTTTTTTCATTTTCCCACTAGGCTACACTTCTACCCCTGAAAATTTGTGCTATTAAGTTCATGACAAAAGGAGAGTTCCATAGGTCTCCGCTGTTTACTGCTAAAAGATGTTGAACATTTGGGAAGACTAGAATTTTTATTTAGCCTTGCTTACAGTTAGGCTGTTGTCCCTACTTCTAAATGGTACACCAGGTATGTTTCTAATTCCTGCTTATCACCTCGTTGTGCAGCGGAATTTTCAGTGACCTGCTTCCTCTAGTTGAATGGGAGCTCTATTCGATCGCCCTGTCCTTTAATTTAGCTCTCCCACCTAGAACAATGGGTGATTAACACAAGTCAAAACAAGAGCATAAAGGAAAAAGGCAGCACAACCCGCCTTGGTGCAGCTGCTCGACTCCACTGTTTGCCTGCTGTGTAGCAACATGTTACGGTCACTGCCAAGCCTTGATCTTCTCTTTCTGTGTCAGTACTCCAAGGATCCATCCTTTAAGCAGCACAGATCACACAATTATACATTGTTGGAGAACTTCAGTGTCACTTCTAAGCAATACAGATTCTGCAACTTGAAACAAAAGTGAATTAAACAGAAATACACAAGCGATGTTTTAAGGATTGTTTTATTTGTATTTTTTTTATTCAGACTGCTACTTCTGTTACCACCAATTCTCTCTTCTCTCTAAGTTATTGAAATACTTGTCTGCCTGTTTATCAGACATTAGAGTTTTAAGATTTTAGTTTTTTTTATTTCCATCTTGATGTTTATACCAGCATAATATCTCATCAAACTGTACCTTCCTCAGATCAGAATATGTTTGGAATCTTGCTTTCACAGAGTTGCATTTTGATTCTGGAAATTATCCTGTAGTTGCCTGTATGTAATTCCTAGAAAGTTGTTTTGATGCTGTTCATTTTGGTGCTGACCCAAGGGCATATAACAGTAAAGAAATGAAACCCTTAAATTACTTTTAATCATGCTCAGGAAAGCGCATGTGAAGTATTAGCATTGATAGTGACTTTTTTAAAACCTAACGGAAAAAAATATTATTTAAGAGGGACGAAACCATTAAGCTGTGTAGAATTTAGTTTTAAAAGCTTATAAAATATGTTTGAGAGAAAGAATGTTTAAGTTGATGTAAACTGCAAATGGCTGTAAGCAGATCAGCTGTCCAGGTGCCTGTGCAGATCTCTGCATAGACAGTAAGGTGCAGCCCACAAACTTTACTATCCCAAGCATACAAAGATTTAACCACAAGCTCTACTGCACTCCTGAATACCAAGGTATTAAATCTATCTGCAAGGACAGTCTGCTGCTTCTAAACTATGCTGGATAAATGTCATGGTTTTCCTTTCCAGTCTCTGAGAGGGCATATAGAGTTGCTTACTCAGGCCCAAACACCCAAGATCGCCAAGGGCACTGTGTCTTTTTCTTAAATTAGTAATCTTTGCATCAAGCCCTTGATTTTTGCTTCAGACCTGACAGGCATATACTCAATTTCATATGTACATAATATGACTCTTTAAAAAAAAGGTCTTTCATATCTAGAGAAAAATCACTAGGCTTCTGAAAGGATGGGGTTACTTGATAGTCCCTACTTAAAATGAGACTCTGCATACCTGCTATGATTCAGTGTTTAGAAAACAAACAGATAGGGTTAGATCCAAACAAAGGATTCATTTTAATAGTAAACATATTTAAGAGGGTGCCTGCCTAAATGCGAATTGTTTAGGGGATGGATTACCATTTTGCATACATTTTAGAGCTCTGAGAAAAGCCATTAAGGGATTAACACCTCCGATTTATGAAAATGCAAGGATGATAAAGAAACAATAGGGGTGACAGCATTGTGTAAACGACATTGATTCATTTCAGAACAGGGCTGTTAACTGCTGGAAATGAAGAAATAAATGGAACAATGGATAGATGCTTTTACCAGCTTGTCATTAATTAGCAGTGAGCACAATTCTTTTATTGTCCTTTTTGAAAAATACAAAATTGGTAGGGAAATACAAGCACTGAGCAAATAGATTACTCTGTGTCACTAGGCTGACATCTGCATTTTCTTTCTTCTCTAATATATTTTGTTTTTCAAATGATATCGAACTTTTAGCCTGGCAGCAAGCCCAAATTTTGCTTGCTTTGAAATTCCTAAAAGGATGTGTTTTCATCCTTGAAACCTTCCTGTTTTATAAAAGCGGAACAAAAGGCATGGTTTGAGAAAGGGTTAATAAATGTTAGTGAATCCCCTGTAACACAGCTTGGAAGCGCAAACAACAGTTCAATGCACTATTCTGCTGACCTATTGCATCCGATCAACTGTGGTTTTATTTCTAGCAATGCCAGCAGGTGGGAACTGACAACATGTTTCTTTGGAATCGTAAAGAAAGATCGTCTCTGATGGAGAATTAGCTGGAAGTAAGCGAGGTAGTTTGGCACGGATCTAAGCAGGGACAATGCTTGATTATGGCTATCACTCTCCAGCTGCTGTCAGAATGTTAAGTTTGCTTTCTTGAGGCCTGACATCTAACACATTTATTTTTTTAATTAGTATCTGGTACTGTAAGATGTTGATATTTTACTGCATGTCAGATGTGCAGGGCTGAAATACATCACTGAACTCAGAGGCAGGTGTGGGTGCTAGGAATTAGGTTTTTACCTCTGATACTGAATTCAAGGCATCTCTCCACTTTAAAAAAAGTTCCGTAGATGAAGAAGTTAGGGTGGATAAACCTTCAGTGCTGTTGCCCGAGAAAGGGTGCAGAGTGAAGCCAATAAATCAAACACCCTAAGCACTGCCTTCATTTTCATCAGCATATCCAGGCAACATTCCGCTCCGGAATTTTCCCTCACCCTGGCAGCACAGTAATGTGCTTCCCAACTGCAGATACAGGGGACCAGAGGTGTTTATACCACGCTAAGGGAGCAGCAGTCCTGCCCACCAGATTGGGGTAAATTAATTAAACTCGGCATTGTTAAAGATTTGCCACTTTGCCACCTGCATAAGGACATTGTAGGTAAGAAGGAGTCAGGGCTTTCACCTGCGGCGAGTACTGCCCTCAGCTTGGCAGGAGCAGTGCAGGAGCCTGTGTGTGGCTGCAGGTGCGACTGAAAAAAGGCGGGATCGTAGCTACAAATTCAGCCAATGCTCAGCTCAAATCTCCCCACTTTTTTTACTGCAGAGCTTCGTGATGTTTTGCTGTATACGCGTGTGCGCATGTATGTTTGCTTTGGGGCTTTTTTAGAGGGAGTGGGAGGATGTTAAGTTTTCTTTTTCAGTCTGACAGCACAAGCATTAGCTCATAAACCACTTCAGCATGCTGAGGTAAAGCAGAGAGTGCTTTTTCACCCAAGGTGAAGGTAGTTTCTCACCTTAAATGCACATCATAGGTTTCATCAGACACTGAGAGTTTGTAAGAGAGGGTCCTTCAGCAGGCAATAAGTAGGTGAGCCAAGTCTTTTTGTTGCATAAAAAAAAAAAGGGATTGGTATTCAGAAGAGGAGGGCTAATTTTGCTTACTAAAATCATGCCACTTACTAGACGGTGCCTGGGCAATCAGAAAAAATGTTTAGGAAAAACAATTGCCAATTTAATTTTTATTTCTTGTTCAAAAGTTCCTTACAACTCTGTGCTTTTAAGATTGAGTCTAACCAAATTTCAATATTTTTCTCCCAGATGCAATAGGCATAATGACTTTGTAAAACTACCAACCTTAGTAGTATAGTTCCTAGTGTTCCAAAAGTGTTTACAGTAATTTGGGACACTTGCATTGTCCCAGTCACACTGTTAATGGCCCATCCTCATGCAAACAAGGCTGCACCTTGCTCCAAGGCTTCAGCAGTACTGGATCTCTGAAGTGTATGCTTCTGGTTTGCAGAGCAAATAAAAGTTGTTTAATGCAACTTTCATGAATTAAATTCTGTACCCCCAAACAGTTTCTTTAAAGACAGTCTTGCAAAAATACACATCTTTTGCTCTTTGCGGGGAAGAGGGGAGGAACCAAACCAAAAAACTAAACCAAACTGTTTTCAGCATCAGAGCTAAATGAGACTTTTATTTGTGGCACATATAATGTGCATATCTACAATTACTTTATTATATATGTCTGTTTTCCTTTCTTTGTTTGCCAGGAAAGGCCTCCCGTTCTGTACATGCATTTAACTCCCTCTCTTCTACCTAAGCTATGTCTCCAACAAGGTTTACATTCTGGTATCAAGTTAACAAAGCAATGGGGCATGAGGCTATAAAAAGAGATGTTTAGCAAAGTTTCCTCCTACCTATAGAAGAGATTCTTCATCATATGTGAAAGTCATGGAGGCTCTGTGAGGGTTCCTAGAATTATCTGTACAGAAGAAAACAATTGTAAAGGTCTTATTGTGGTGGAGCATTGAAGCACATGATTTCCTCTCAGGCTGCAAGCAGTCCCATTGATTTCACAAACTAGTGACATGCAGAAGGTTAAACATGTGCTTTGCTGGGATGGGGCCAAACCCGGTATCGTTCTTCTGAATAGTTTGCAAAAACTTTTACTGTTGTCAAAAGAAAAAAAAAACAAACAACAACAAACTTATAAAGATATATTATATTTTAAGTCAGGATATAAAAGAGCCACCTCTGGCTTAAAAATAAACTAGTTATTTTTGCAAACACAGTAGGATTTTTTGGCTCTGTTGCTGCTGTAAGCTCAGCAGGGCCCCTTTGCATCACCCCTCGCATAGCCAGACAAGCACTGCAGTTATATTGACTTTCCTTCATAGGCTGCCTGTTCAGTGGATTTACCCTTCAAACAGGTGTAGAATAAACTCCAAGCAAATGGAGCTCCACTGTCAAATACAGGCTGGAGATTGTAAAGACATTGCAGTTGACTTTGGATTCTGAGCAGGGGCAATTCAACATCTTCCACAGCATTCACGTTAAACTCAGATTTGAGGAACGTGTTCGTTCTGAGCTGTTTATTCTCTGACACATTCTCAGAAGGAAATTGCTCCATGCCAGTGGAATGATAAGTCAAATATTTAGTGTGTGGAATTCCAAAGTTTTCTACAGAATAAAAATTCTGGTTCTATGTGAGTCATAAAAATTATGCTTTGACTGGGAAAAAAAAACAACTAAACTTCTAAAAGTATAAAACCTAATCCATAAAAGGGAAAATTAAGTAAGGTAATGAGCTCTCTTTGTTTATTCCTTTAATTTCTATTTTGCTGTGATCTTTTACCTTCAATAACTCGTGAGCACTAACAGTCTTTATAGGTAGTTCACCATCTTTAATTTCTTTCATACTGATTTTGATGAGATTTCGGATGTCTCCTATACTGACTCACTCTCTCCCAATTTCTATGAGGATCTGAAAGGAAAAATGTAATATATAAAGACTGAATGACATTCTCATTCTGCACTTCACCACAGTGCATTCATCAGTTTTGTCAGCAATACTTGAGCAGTATGAGATTCTTGTTCTTAGAAACTAAATAGCACAACTCCTCTAATTCCTCCATGTGTTCTCTTCCCTTTCTCGAGAAATTAGTGTCATGTAACTACCCAAATACAGTAATCATGGCAGGTTTGGTCAGAATTTTGGACCATTTGCTTCCTCTCTTCCGTAATAAGAACAAACTTCCTGTTTAGGGTTTTACTTGGGAGGTACTTCAGGCTGTGAAAGATTTTTGAGAGGGCTATCCCAAAATAAAGGGATTTGGTTGACACAGTTATGCAGTCACACCCCAAGCTGTCATTCTTACTGTACCATGCAAGTGGATTAAAACCATTTTTAAATGAAAGTACTAAGGAATTCCTCTTCTGAAGCAACTGTTTGCAGGAACTCCTAATAATGTCCACACTGGGACATATGGAGTGAGAAGACCTGCTTGTTCTGAGGAGAATCACACATGGCTGAGCTAGTCAAGGGCATGTTTCAGTAACATGAAAGTTTTGGGTGGATGCCAGAGCACTGCAAATTTTGGAAGAGTCTCTCTACTTGCTTTGATTTTCTCATTGCATAACAGAACTTCCAGTGTCATATCCAGCTAATAAAGGGATGGAGCAAAACATAAGGGGAGGGAAAACATTCAAAGAGCCCTGTTGAATCTTTTATGATGGAAAAAGGAAAAAATCCATGCTTTGATGCCTGACATTCTCCAATCTACAAAAGAAAAGAGTTCTGAAAGTTTTGGACATATTTACATTCACACACTTAAGTTTTATTCATGTCCTCATAAATAAGTTATCTTTAACTGCAACCAAAAAAGGATCTTGTACAGTTTAGTACCCCCTTTACGGTTGACATTGATTTAAAACACTCCATAAGGGGCATAGTACTGCAGGATCAATTAAAAGTAAATGCAGTCATGAAAGTTACATGAAGTACTGTCTGCTGGAGCTTTGCAGACACTGTTCTACCTACAGCAACTTGCCACCTGAGCTAGACTGAAATGATCCAGATGTAGTTACTTTGTACTAATTGGTGGCCTTGTGATGGGAAAGCAAAAGTCCCTGACCAAATCAAGTCTTCTCAGATAAATATCTTAAGCAGGTTCAAGATGATTTTAACATAGTCTGTTAAAACATTCAGTCAAGTCTGTTCCAGAACAGCTGCCAAACAGGTAGCCTGGCTGTCAGGTCTCACCAAGGCAAGTTCCTAAAATATTCTTGCTAATCACTACATTTGTTCTAAGAAATCAACACAAAATCCAAACTCAGATTAGTGTGTTCAGCGTTACTAGTTCCAACTTCTTTTGTTCATTACTTAAAATATAAAAAGAGGTATGAATGTAAATTAAAGTGTGTGTTGGATGGGAAGCATCATGTAATCTTCTGTGGGGAAAACAAGTCATGATGAGTTTTCTCTTGTTCCTGCATGAAAAGCTGGTGACACCAGATTTGATGAGCTCAGGAGCTTCACTAGTTTGTCATTGCAGCACAATGTTCAAAAGGCACCAAGTAGGACACAGGGACTGTAATTTCAGTTGTTTTCACTTATTCCAGTCCAGCTGACCAAAAGCAAATGGTCCCACACTGTAGACCAGGGTACATTTTTAACCACAGTAGGTTTTGTAGCCTCCTCACCACCACCAAAATGTAGCAATGAGAAATTCATTAAAAGTTCTTTGAGCACAAGTAGTATACTGTCTTTTTCAGTTGTGGGGAGTCTTGTCCAAAGGGCTGCCTGTGTGAAAAAAGGATATTGCTTGCTATTGCAGAATTACTGTTGGAAAGGTGCTGGAAGGGAACATTCAGCAGCAGCAGAGTAGGGACCAGAGGGCCTCCTGTGGGCCCAGTAATCCTAATTCTTGTATATATTAACATTTTAATGAAACCAGAAATCTAAATCAGTGCAAGAGATCAACATCAGATTTTGACAGATGAGGTTTTAGACCATCTTTATGCTGACTTAGCTTTTTTTCTAATCTAAGGATTTATCTGTGCAGAAAGTGGGGACCAATTTACAAAAATTTCCTATGCAGATGCTGCTTTCCCAAACTTTTAAATCATTATCTATGTTTTAGATACATGAAAATATCTTTTTTCCTTAATCTCCCAGATTACATTTTATTAATTAATAAAATCTTTCTTTTAGTCCCCCTAATGATAGATGAAAGGGATAGCAGAATTTCTGAAGAATTCGTGTGGGTCAACGTGAATATCATTTCTTGCCTATTCACTCTTACCTCTGATCTGTCAATATTTCTATTGACATTTCATCACAACTGTTTCATCCATTTCTTGAGAACATGAGAGAATCATTTGTAAAATGCCAGTTTGTTGTCAAGCTGTTTATTTATCATGCAAGACTGAAGTATTTTTTAGCTGAATTCATTCCAGGAGTCTCTTGGTAGTGGCTGGTTCCTAAATCCCTGGTAAAAGAGTGCTAGTGTAGATGGGCCAGGATTTGTCCATTTAAACTTATGCTGAGTCCCAGTAGTTTCAGTGATACATGATGTGGCCAGAACCAAAGTAAGAAGTTCAACACAGCTTATGATCCTTATCTGTGAATAGAATATTCTGTATTACAGAAAACAAACCACTGGCTAACTACAGGATAAACACATTTAAATCTGTTCTCCCGAGTAGATGGTACTGTAAGTTATATGATAATGAGAGGATGCATATACTTAGCTTAATTGTCAGCTAACTACAGTAAGTTGTTGCAGTGTGGTAAAATACGTGCCAAGAAAATCCTGTGTATTTGTGTTTTCTATGGGTAACACAAACACCTGTGCACTAAAACATAACTAAAAAACTCATGTTGGAAATGTTTCAATTCTCCCTCCAAGGGACTGGATTTCAGCATACAGTGTCAATAATGAAATGATAGACTGTGCAAGAGCATCTTCTCTGTGTGTTGTCATTGCATTCCCCTTAGGTTGTCGATACACATAATATGTTCCTATGGAAAACACGTTCTGGTAGTTTCTATTTTCTTGCCCTTTTACAACTTGCCAACACAGTTACATTTGTACCAGTCTGTGCATTTGCTGTTGCTTTCTCCAATGAAAGACAGTTCAAGTTTGGACATTTTTCAGCAACATTGGGGACTTTTGTCCAGACAGGTGCTGGCTAAACAGATGTAGCCATAAATAACAAGTTGAAGGACACTGTGTTCAGTCACTGAGTGACTTATATTTAATTATATAGACATGCACTGCTACAGAGACATTTATTCAGTTGATACTTGCTTAGAAACTTAGTGTTATAAATACAGGATTTTTTGAAACTTATCTTGATAGTTTGGCAGCTCTGATAACATAATTCATTAATTGGCCATGTCACATTCCTTAAAATGTTGCACAGAATTTTTATATTTTATTGTATTTTAAATATTTTAAAGCACAGTAACATAAATAGCTCTGATTGTAGGGGATAGAAAGAGAACTTTTTTGCTTAATCTTTTTAAACAAAAGGTCATTTCATAAATATTTTGCTTTTGGACTCACTCACTTATAGGCTGGGGGGGGGGGGGGGGAGAGGGCATGGTGTCAAAATTCTCAAACGGTTTTAGATAAATCAAACAAACAAACAAAAATTCTAATGGCTTGTACCAATCTGATTTGGAGAAAATGCTTCATTGGCCTCACATCTGAAGCTTGATTTAATCTGAGGAAGTCACACCAGCTGAGTACTCTGGTAGAGTAAGAGCAACAGCATATCAGTCTGGCATCCTCGAGCAGCTCCAGTCATGTTCAGTTGTCAGTGCTCTAAGAAAAGCAAAGCAAAAAACAGAAGCCAAATTACACATCAAAAGGGAAACAGTATTTTCTTCTGCACTGCAGGCAACCAGCAGACCACCTCAGAATGGGATTCATATACTGTGTCAGAGAGAAACAGTCAACAAACAGTCCTTTCAGTCCACACCACCCTGGTATCTACAACAACAATCTTTGTAGCCAAGAACTCACATTACAAATTTATTTTTAATACCAGGTTTATCCTGACTTCAGACATAGAATCCTTTCCAGAAATTACGCTAAACTTGTAGATTGTCCTTGAATTTTTTAACCAAGTGATACATATACTGAAATAATTCCTCTTCCTTTGAGATTTTGTACATTAATTGAGTAATGCTATATAAAGTGAAAGTAGAGGCTGAGCTGAATACTTTAAAGTTTTTTGGGGGTTGATTTTTTTTTGTTTGTTTGATGTTCAGTGGTTTTTTTGTTTTGTTTTTTTCTTTGTGTTGTTGTTGTTTTGGTTTGTTTGGTTTGGGGTGCGGGGGGGCGAGCGGGTAGGAAGAAGAGAAGGGCTGATGGCTTGAGATTTTGCAATAGCATTTTGATTCCGGGGAAGAGCAGTCCCAAAAGAGAAGATCTCATGTAGGCAAGTTGAGCCACATTAGCAGTGTTAAAATGCTCTATACAACATTTTTTTCCCCCATCCTATTCAAGTAGCACAGCATCACTGGGTACGTGTGTGTGTGTAAGGGGAAGCCCTTTACTTAGTGTTAATATATTTTAAGCTTGTGGTGTCCTAATTACACCTGTCCAAATGAGAGCAAAAAAATATTGGAATATTTTCCATTGAATATATCTCCACTGAGATAAAATGAAAATGTGGTATAATTTATAAAAGCTGTATTTAACAGAGAGAGAAAAAAAAGAGTTTCTGCATAAATCAGGGGTTACAAAGAGTTACTATAAATATGGGATACTATTATAAAGGAGTAGTTAGTTAGTGATGCTCTGGCAGACTTAAATTAATGTGCTTAAGGATGTTTAGAGAAACCCAGCATGAGTTTTGTAATAAGCTAAAGAACTGGTGCAGCACAGATAAAATAACTTATTTTATAATAGTATGTATGTATGTATATGTATGTATGTATGGCCAAACTTCCCGAACGAAGATTTGGGAAGGGCTGTCCGCACGTCGGTGTGCCCTTCCAGCCTGCGCAGTGGATTTTAGGTGAGGCTCAGCGTGCGCAGAACTGGCCCCACCATTTAAGTCCTGAGGTTCATCTGCCACAGCCGAGCGAGCTTGGACAGTGCCAGTGAAGTCCTCAGGACTAGAACCTACAGCACCCGGCATTTCCCAGGAGGTCTCCCATCCAAGTACTAATTTGGGGCTGACCCTGCTGAGCTTCCGAGATCTGACGGGATCGGATGTCAGGGAGGCATTTAAGGATGTTGGAAATATTAGAAGTATTTAGAGGTAGTGATAATATAATTGTTCATGTCCATGTAGAGAAAATGAGCAGAAAAAAATGAGTGATCTGTGTTGCTGGAGGTTTCATATATTCTGTGCTGACCACCCCTCTATAAGTGATAATTCTGCTGATTGTGATTCATTAATTCATAGCACAATACAGATCCAGACTCAGAGTGTGAATTTAGCAGGATAACGTGCATCTTTGCTGGAATAGTTTTGCTTTTCAGTCTAATTTTATTTGTTTTCAGCTTTGCAAAATTAATTTGAAAATCTGGTGAATGAAGAGAAACAGGAAATCCAGCTGTCAGTTGAAATGAGCTATCAAATTAATGCCATATGACAATGACAGTTTTTTAAATCATCCTTTGACCTGATTTGCCTCTGAAGGAGTTGATGCCAAAATACTTGTTCTAATACAGGCACATCCTTACCATTTTTATCAAGCCCACAAGCAGTTTAACCTCAAGTCTTAATGTGGAAAAACTATGAAATTATTAGGAAGTTTTGCTCAGTAAAGGAGTCTGGGTTTGTCTGACAAACCAGCCAGTTCCAGAATCAAATTTTTCCTCTCAGTGTAATATTCTCTCTATTACTGATATCAATAGTGTTAATGATAGCCACTAATTACCCTCTGTATTATTAGGGCTAGGGAATATTTATAATTGTTTTTCACAAGTAGAAGCTTGAGGTCATGGATCAACCAGCACACTGCAATGAAAGTGCATGAACTCATGGGTCAGAATTCTCATTTAACAGCAAAAGGGCTCTAATTTTTTTTCAATGACATTTCCATGTTTATCTCAGAATACTTTATTTCTAGTAAAGGAAAACATCTTTTAATTAAGCAGAATGTCATCATAAAATTGTTGCCTTTTTATGGCTAAAAAAATACACAGTATAGTTAAAAATAGTGTATGATTATTAATAAAAAACTTATTGTCTGTCCCTAGTGCCAGACTTTTTGCTTTTTGCTGTTCATTAAAAAATGTTAAATTATATTAGAATTTTCATATATTATATGATTTTATAATCCTACCAAAGAAAAGAAAAAAGTGTGCCAATATCTTTTTTGAGTCTTTATGGCAACAGAAAAAAGCAGGAATGGTTTGGCAGATATTTTAGATTGTTTGCTTTAAAGCTGGATTTTGAGCTTGTTTTTAACTGAGAACTATAATGAATAAGAACCAGTTGTTTCTCTGTGTCTTTTCCTGGAGGATCCCTTTGTCTCAAAAGGACTAGAAAGGAATCCTTCACAAAGATTTTCTCTCAGTTGTGGTATTGCTGATGTCAAGCATGCAAAAATCGTGAGTCAGCACTCCAAGAGTCACGAGACTGCATTGGAAAAAAAATTTTTAAAAGCAAGCTTTTCAATATCTACGTGGCACTCCTGTTTGAGCCTTTATGGTAAATTTATGGCACATTTTTTATACTTTTTCTGCAAATTGAATTCTTATTTTTCAAAACAAAAGAAGAAAAAAGAAGAAACAGCTGAATTTTCTTAAAAATTTGTAGGACTCCCAGAAAAGGGTTTCTGAAGAAGATCTGAAGCATTACAAACATTGTAATATAATTACAGGTGTTGGAAAGATGGATTTTATTTGTAAGAACTTTGGTCTAAATTGAGGTCAATAAAAACAAATGAAAAAGAACTGATTTAAAGAAAAGCAGAGAACCCTTCCTTTGTGTTTCAGAACCTCAGGGTGCCATAGTACCATCCATTCTGTGGCGCTTGCAACACAAATTCAGGAGAACAGGCCTCGTGTCTTTAAGGTTAAATAAAAAGCGGTATAAACATCTGATTGCCAGACAGAAGATACAGTCAGATAATGGCAAATAACACTTTGATTGGGGAAAAATGGAAAGGCAAAGTAGTGCAGATGCTGTTTTTCCAAAGATATAAGAAGACCTTTACCACAGTTTAAAAGACAAAGGCTATTTGAATCTAACAACATTGTCTGTGGCCAGAAAAAGCCCCAATTATTTTTAAAAATGTCACCTCATTCACATTCAGTGATCACAGAAAATGGAAACATTTTAAGGAGTAATTGTAAACATCTGCTAAAGAAAAAAACGAAAACACAACTAAGACAGAAATGAACTGCCAACACAAAATATTGTGTGAACAAATCCACAAAAACACCAGATCTGTAAATGGGTTCTATCTGGAATGTGAAAAAATTGATGATTATAAAAAAGATTAGAATCCACCTAAAAACATTTTATTCTAAGTCAGTCTGGCTGTCTACACAAATATCAAGGAATGTGGCTACACTTGCATTTCTGTAGCAACTTTGGCCCCTGCTGCTTTCCCTGCCCTGTTCCAAGAGAAGCGTTTGCACAGTCACAGGGAATTGGACTCAAACTGATCTAACAATTCTTTTTTTTCTTTTTTTCAGCTGGATCAGTTAAGAAAAAGTCAATGGTGGTGCAGATGGTGATGACAGCTCATACAGAAACACTGCTAGATTTCTAACCATTGCCTCAAAATACTGATTTCAAACTGCAGTACTGTAATGACAACACAAATGAAGGTAAATCAGATCCTTCTGTTTTTCAGAAAGTGCTCTCCAAATCTGAAGCCAAGAAACAAGGGGAAAGCATCTATAGATCTGCATCTCAGCACAACATTTAAATGTGTTGGGCAACTTGCAGGATCCAGGACTGCTTTGTAAGATCTGTTGACTCCAGGATGGAGTAACAGAATGACTGAATTAATAAAGAAGAGAAAGGAAAGGTGTGAATCACTCAGTTTTCCAAGTATATCTGTGCAGTTAAAGATGCTTACACAAACAATTCATATGTCTTATTGTAGAGATATAAGGCCCCATGTGCTCTGGCACAAATAATCATGTGCACATTTTCTAAAATACAGCAGGCAGCCTGGGTTGGCTCAGGTCATCTTAATGCCAAACAGCACATCTAGAAGCAGCTGTTCTGGCTGAAAATGTTTTATCACCATCCTTCGGTAGAAGCTTGCAACTGGCTGATCAGCTCATTCGAACTATTCCTAACCTATCCCCTCCTGTGATTGAGGAAAATCAGCCCGATTCTGTGTGGCTGTGGGCAGACAGGCTGTGCTGGGCTAAAAGGTTACTGAGCACAGGTGCCTTGCATTGCCTTCCCATGCTGCAGCTTTCCCTGCCCCCAGTCTGCTCCTGGCCACTCTCTGATCTAAGAGCTGACAGTTACTCACCTTTTTTTATTTGTTTTTAACATAGTAGTGTCTGCCCTTCTTCAGCACAGGGGGCAACACTGGGGAGAAAAATCTGCTGGCAAGGTCAGTGTGATTCTTTGCTCAAGGAGCAGTGCTAATTGGAGTACAAGGGAAACCATCAATTTTTCAAAAAATAAGCCCACAATCTTCAGAGTTGGCCAGAACTGAGAATGTAATGAGGGACTTCTGGGAAATGAAAGTTTCAGAAGAAGAATCCTAGAGACCTTGGTGATTAGCTCTCTAAAAAACCATCCTGAAATTATAAGAAATATCAAAGTAGCTTGATGCCTATGGCTTGTTCTAGTTCATACTTGGGCTAAATTACAGGAGATTGGAACCCTGAAGGACGACTGTTTGTGGAGGGTGGGTAATATTTAATGTTATGTTTATCATGTACTTTTAACTCTCAAAATATGTATGTAGGTGGTGTTTGTGGAGGTTTGTTTTTCCTACTCAGTAGCAGCAAATGAGGCATGTGGAGGAATGAGGACTCAGTGCAGGTTGCCTGTATTTGGGTGTCAGTTGGGCCTGTGCTCTGCAAATAGAACATAAAGACCAACTCCTGAGCAAAGCCAAATGCTCATGAAAAGCATTTTTCTAAGGAACTTTCTTGAAATATGGCACATGATTTCAGAAGAACTATGATAAGTCTTTTTGAAGGTCTTAAAATGTATGAAATATTAAACGTGTACTTTGAAACTGCTTTTTTTTTTGTAGTTTGGTAATGGAGAATTGGCTGTTGGTTTTACCCTGCGGCCAGGAAGACAGTAACAAACATAATTAGAAAAGAACAAGCTTTTTAAATCCTCACTATGAACTGCTAGTATTTTCCCAGAAAATTATTCCATTCTTTTTTATCTAGGTTGAAGAATGCAAAATGAAACCTCTCTCCCAGCATTGGAATCCCCTGTTGATAGTAGTTGATTCTGCATAAAGAATACAGGTAAAAATAACATTTTTGCTTACCTTTAAGGAAATTAGAAATTCCAGAGGTGCCATGAGACTAGAAAATCTTTTTAAACTGGGATTATCACACTGAATACTTGTAGACAACAGGAAAAGAAATGGGGTTCAAACTTACAATTTTAATTAAGTACCAGCCCTCCAGGATCATTCAAGCCATAGGTCATAATCCATGGGTTCCATGGTGCATTCAGCCTGGCTTTGGGCTCCTATGGCTGAATCAAATTGGTTCAGTGAAATGATGTAAAGTATTGAGGTGGTCTAAAGTCACTCTGTTGGTTCAAAATTTGTTTTTGAACATTTTAGCTTTTTCCTGGAAGGCGCTGCATGTGTCTGGAAACCAACTTTCCAACATCTAATTTTAATCCTGTTAAATCATAGAATGAAAACCATAGACCTGCCAACAAACAAACAAACATATAGAGTGTGATTTTGCAGGTTTCATTGCCATTGTTAGCCTATGACTAAGAACTAGTAATCATACCTACTGAGGAATTATTGGTCATAATAGACCTGTTGTTAACAGTCATATAACCACAGCTGTCTAAAGATGTGAATCTTGGATTTTCTGCTCAGTCAATTATATCAGTTCAAAACTCGGTCCACTACTCTGTCTCCTCCTGATATGTTGGATTATAATACATTAAAAACACCAGAAACTAGAAAAAGAAAGCTTAAGTATGAAGGTTAATATTCTCCCATGATCTTTGTATTTTGAGTATAGCATGTCTCAAACAGGATTACAGGCTTTTTTTTCCCAAGTTACAAATATTTGCATTGCAGAAGCCAATTTAGAGAAAAATGACTAGTTAAATACAAGTTGAATTTGTTGGTGCTGTTATGTGTTTCTCCATTGTCTCTCCACTTTGAGCTCTGCTCTTATCAGATAGAAACCAGAAGAATGTTGGTTTTAATTGCCGATTGTAAATGTGACAACCTGTACTTTCAGCAGTGGTGTTTGTTAGCTTTAGGGAACAGAGATGTTAGACGACAAAATAAGTTACCTGTATTCCTGCATAGACTTCAGTGGGAGTCCCAGATGCTGCCTGAGGGTGCAGCCTTTTTATTTTTTAATCATTAAATTTATCTGTGTTTTATGAGCCACCTACTTTTGTAAAATTAAAGTTAATCTGGAATAACTGTACATCAGTGGTGTTGTTCAGATATACACTAGCCCAGTTACTGTAGAATTGTGCCTGCTGAACAGAGTTCTTACTAGGGCATTGTCACCCTTTGGGCACAATTTAGGAATTCAGCTCAGTGCAGGTGATAAACTGACTTCATATGCAGACACTTTGCTGAAAATATACAAAATTAATGAGTTGGAATTTTTTTCCACTCAGGGACATGTTGCACTTCTTTCTAGTAGGAGAGACACAAAACTAGAATGTGATTGAAGAGTCAGAAGGATATTGGTCTTTGCTACTGGCTCAGAAAGTTCAGAAGTAGGAAAAGTGACACAAGGATACAACCTTTTCACTTTCACTACTGCACATAGTTCAAAACTGAACATACATACTTTGGTTTTCTTTTTCCTGTCTTGGTTCATTTGTGTTGGACTGCAAAACTGATTAGTTCAAATAAGTGGCATTAGTGGGCCTTCCAGTTTGCCAGCAACTACCACAGCATCTCCTTTATCCTGATAGAATCTTCTGCCAGGTTCAATGAGCAGTTTGAGTTCAGATAAGGAGAAGGCTTTGGGTGTGGTTTTCTAGTCTGAGCTCTTTACAGCAGTGCTAAAATTGTGCATGTGGACATAAACATCACCACAACAGTGAATGTGAGTCTGAAAGTCAGCACGAGGCTGTGTGTGGCACCTCAGCATCTTCCCAAGGGCTCTCCTGATGCACACAGGGCTCCCAAGGCTTTTAATGTTCCTGTTATTTCTTTTCAGCCTTAGCATACACATGACATTAGTATCAATGGCATGAACACATCACTCTTCTTTTGGTTTAGAAAAACTAGGTAAAGGAAAATGGCATTTCACAAACAAAGCCAACATGCAGCTGCATAAAGGCTCAGAAAATGTCCTTAGGTTTGCTTAGGAACGAGACTAAGACTAGAGTTTGATTCTTTATCCTGATAGTACAGACTTGTTTCTTCAGGTTTAGTTTTATTTTGGTTTGGTTAGCTTGTTGTTGGGATTTTTAATAGTTAACTTTAAGGGGAAATAATTATAAAAGGCCTACATGTTTACTTTTAAACACAGCATTTTTTCCACTCTGCCCCAAGTCTGACATTTTAATGACCTGCTTTGCCTTGGTTTTTACTGGCAGCGTATATTGAAGGAGTATTTTATGTACAGTTTTAACATTTGAACAACGCAGCTTCGTGTTCTGTTCCTCTTTTATGTTGTGGAAAATGTCTTTTAAGTTTTTATTTCTTTTAATTGCCTACTAATTTCAGGGCATTTTTATAAATATCTCTAGAAACTTTTAGATTATCAGTAAGGGTTATTCATTTAAGAAGAGCAAGCAAAGTAAAGGCTGCATATATTTTCACTCAAATTACTGTCCTAAATGACTCCATGGGGGGTTTCTTATAGGGGTCACTGAGAGGCAGAAAGGAATGTTTTTTCTTCTTTGCTTTGTCACAAAAATTAGGTTACAAGGGTTGTAAATGCAGGTAATACTTTTTATTACTACATTTTCCTCTGTAATGAATATAACATTTCTTCTTCTCATATAATGATACCCACTGAATGTCTCAGTACTTAGCATTTTTACTCTAACCTTTAACAAAGTCTAAAGTAATTCCCCTTTATAAGGCTTGCAAGCAAATTTGAAGGCAAGAAAGAAACCCCATATGGCAGGATCCTTGCTGGTAGTGTAAGATTGGAGCAGAGCACTGTCTTGCTCACTGCCAGCAAGCTCATCAATAAGGCCAACCCTCGAGTAGGTGAGGTGGTGAGAAGTAAAATCTAAAACTGGAGAAGTCAAAATTCTGAACAAGGAAGACCAGAAAATTTTGCAATGCAAAATACAAAACTAGTCACGTGTTGTCCTGCTGTAAAACAAATTGCTCTGTGCCAGTCTGCCAGAATCTCTAGTTCCACACCAGACGTGGTCTCACTATTGCTTTGAGATCTGGGCCACACAGTCACACTGAGGGAGCAGCTGCCCCCTGTCCAAGCTGGGCCGTGTCCCCGGGTGGTTTCTGAGTCTGAGCTCAGGGCCACTCTCTCCAGGGGACTGCACCTCCTCCCAGTCCTGCTCTTCAAGAGGGCATTAATATTCTCTGAAAGGCAGCTACTCATCTGCAGCTCTGTAAGGCCGACCCACTTTGATCTCGGCCTCAGAAACAGAACGATGGGGGATAAGAGTTCAAAGTATAAGAAGAAACTCAATATGCAAAGAATGTACTACATCTTAATAAGTAAAAAGAATTCCCTCCATTTGTTGCCATTGTAAGGAAAAAATAGTTTAATATCTTTATGGGATTAGGACTCCATGGTACTTTGCTAATGAGTGGCCAGAGCTATTAAGATTTTCCCTATGTCTCCAGATAGGCTGGCAAACAAACATCAATAAACAATGGCAAGTCTAAGGCTGGCTATTAAGAGTTTGATCTGGTGAGTATTTTATTTATGTTGAGTTATTTTGTTTGTAGACCCAGTAGAGTAAATACGTAACATAGAATTTCAATCTTTTCCTTACAAGCAACCTGAGGATTAAGGAAATTACTAGTAATGAATGGTGGCTTTCTAACAAAGTTTATCACAAATGACCCTGGATTGTGAAGTGTTCATTATTCAGGTGGCCGTAGATGGACAGGAGATTCAGAAAATTACCAGTGAGGACAAAATTCCTTGTTTTTAACTGGTTCATTCAGAACGGTGGAGGTATCGTTCACATGAACACTTAACCTGCATAGCAATGACAAATACCAGCAAATTTAGCTTTCATAAGTGTATTTGAGAAAGATTAGCACACACCATTCAGTTCAAGTTTTAGTTTTTAGGTTAGCTGCCTTTCATATTAATCAGCTTTATTTTTTTTCAGAGCTGCCTTTTCTGTGTAAGAGCAGTGGGTAAATGCCATGTTTAATAACCCCTTAGATCCACTAATTCCTTTTTCCAGCAATTGTGTGGTTTCCAAAAAAAATTACATTTGTATAATTGGAAGAAGAAATGCAGAAATGAATGTTGTTTGTCTCTTAAGTGTTGAAGAATCTTATGTTTTGAGGAATCACATAACCCTTTCAGGACCATTTACTGTTCCTCAAAATTCTTTCTATTTGTTTTTCCAAGTCCTATAAGTATGGTAAAATTTAAAGTCAGCACAAGATACTTTTTCACTTGATCAGCTCAGATGCCAATTGTCACAATGAAGTATGGCATACAAAGCAGAGTGAGATATTTCACATGTAAATCTGATTTTCTGAGTATGATGACAGGAGTTACTAGCAAGGATTTTCATCAGGTCCACATTGAAACATTAATTCCTTATTCTGTTCTCATGATTGATAAACAGCCATCTGTCTCTAGCACCAACCTGACTGCCTGGAAACAGGTTACTAAATTCTCTTCCCTACAAACCGTGGTTTCATTCTCCTTGTGGAAAATGTTTGAGAAGTATCAGAGGCTTGTACACTAGAGGCCAAGCATGAAAAACTTGTCAGTCAAGAGAATGTCACCCCCATAAATGTCCCTACAAGCTTTTTCCTCTTTTCTGGTTTGAAAGGAGAGTAGCTTTAATTAATTTATTGGTTGGCATCTGTTTAACAGGCATAAATGTATGATGGGATTCTGAACACACCTGGCCTTTTTTTAATGTAACCTCCAAAAAGATTTTGATCTTATTTTTAGCTTTAACCTTATAAAAATGTAACAGCACAAAGAATTCTTACAGTGACTAAACTCTTTTTTTTCTTTTTTCTTTTTTTTTCTTTTTTTTGTTTAATCCCAGTTTCAAAGGAATTTAGCTATGACCTGGATTTTAATTTTCTTGGGGATTTTACTAATGCTTGAGGGGGGAAATCTGGTACATTTTCAGCATATTAAATACCTGTTTATGTCAAAGTAGTCATTAGATTTCTAACTGATGTGATTGCAGTACACTGATTCAGCAAGGAGTATGTCTGGATATTTATCATCTTCAGTTATGCTTTCATTAGAATATGATTTCTTTATTTTCATTATAGAGGCACGCTACCTAAATATTGCTCAGTTTTGAAACCATTTAATTATCCTGTCATCAGTGCAACATTATTCAATTTTACATTAAAATTGTTTTCTTGGAGACCTAAGCTAGATTCAAATAAACTGTTCATTTTTGGCAACCAGGAAGAAATGGAGTCCTTGTAAAAATCAGACTTTGGAGTGAGGAAGTTGGCGATTTTTTTCATTAGTTTCATAGGGCTCATTGTTCCTATTCTGGAAACTTTATAGCTGCAATCACCTACGGCTAGAATCTGATTTTTACTGAGCTGCTATAATAATTACACTAAGTACTTTCTGTTTGTCACTGACAAACAGCAATCCTTGAATGTCACTTAAGGAAAATAGAAACTTTTATATTGTGGCTTAGTTTCCAAAACTTCATGGTTTGAGTTCTCAGGAATAAGTGCAAGCTTTTCATTAAATAAAACCGAATCAAACAAAAACCCTATCATGGATTTTGCATATAACTAGGAGATTTCTCAAACTCTTGGGCATACTCACAGAGATGTGATAAAATATTTTGCTAAGAAACTTAAGTATGACTTACTGAGAACTGAAGGTTGACAAGTTTAAATACTGTAATAGCAAAACAAACAAACAAAAACCTTTCAGTTCACTTGTGGATTAGCAGTTAATACTCTGAAATCCGCAAGCTATGGCTATCTGTGCTGTTATAATCCAAAAGAAGAACTCCACTTTTTCTGTTTTTTCAAAGGAAGATCTTAATCACCTCTTTGTAAGCCACCAACCCCCTTATTAACAGTCTGGGCCCAATCCTCCCTTGAAAGGATGGCCCCAGCAAACTATGGGCTTTGATCCTAAATTGAGAACAACAACTACCGAAGGTAACAGTATGTGATTAAGGGCTGCAAAATTTGGGCCACTGACATTAGTGAGACTGACTGCTCATGTGAGTAAAGAGCAATTTCATAAGATTAAGGACCATTATTATGTTTGGTAGTTGTATTCTTATTAACCCTTCCTCCTTATTTATTCAGCTTAAATAAATTGAGCAATATTAATGTATTGTCAATATCAACATTATTCAGTGGAAACTAAAGGGAAAATGACTGCTGTGTGGTTTTTTTTTTTTTTTTTTTAATTATGAAAACTTCTGTTTGAATCAGAAATACTGCATACTGTAAAAACTATTATTGGTACAGTTGCTAGTCTTGCTCTTTGATGTTATATTTTTAAATCAGTTACTGACAATCTGAGTCATTAAACACAGTTTTTTGTTGACATTAACTTGGTCTCACGCACACACAAATTGTTTTCCTACTGTTCTAAATGTCTCCCAGTAAGTGCGTCCAGTGAGGGGATTTGGAGAGCTGGGACCAGACACCTGCTCAGGCCTGGCACAGGGGCCATGTCCTCTACTCGAGAGAGAAGGAGATAATGGCATTTTCCCTCCAGTTCCCATCTACAAGCAAGGGCAAAGAGAGTATAGCATTAATAACTGGGCTGTTCAGATAAGTTCTACAACCAAACCAGAGAAAGTGACTCTCTCCTAAGAGAATTGTCCCCATCTTTGGGAACTGGAGAGGTCCCTCAGCTGACCTGTATATTCTCTTTGTAAAAATGTAGGTACAAGTGCTACCCCACAAGCCTTGGGATGGTAATTTTTCTGAGGTAGGGAAGATACCTGAACTGGATTGGTTTGCTTCTCTTTAAACTTCAGTTTATCTGCAGAACAAGGCATTGTGACAGCTATGACACTGAGGGACCAGAAGCAAACTTTGGGGATTTTGGGGGAGGGGGGGAAGGTAGACATTTAACTTGCTCTACCTGAACTTTGTAAAACCCTCGCAGTGGTACTTCACTGATTTCAGATTTTTGTGTTTGTTGCAAATAGGAAATGTTGAAAGAACCTGGAGCTTAACAGCTTAGCTCTTTCCTTTGAGAGGAAATAGAATTAGGACCTGCATGTGCTTGGCTTATACTCCATAATACATTTTATTATTAGAATTATAAATTAGGCCCCTGAGCACAAAAATACAGCATAACTGAAAACATAACTAACCAGGGTAAATTGATGCCTGCTCTAGTGTATTTTACCATCACAGAATACCAGAGACTGCCTCTTGCTCTGAGCCCTCCACATTAAGTGGGTCTGTTGGCACAGTATTGCACTGCTGTAACCAGTCGAGGGCTTGAATCTGAGCCACGTTTTGGTTTCCATCCATTCATCACAACTGGAGAGTCTTGTAGGTTTTTGGCTGACTTTAACCTCCTACAGGTGGTGGAAGGCCAGCTGTAAGTGTGTTTGTTCTCATTAGCTGTGCAATAAGCCCTGAGCTTTCCTGTGCTAGTGATGGCAGAGAGATTATCTTGTGTATGTGTGTGGTTGCAAGTCTTTTCACACTGGCATTTAGTAGTGTCATGATTCAGGGGTGCAGCAGTCAGTCCTTTGCTTACCATATTCCACAGGATGGAGCAGTCAGAAAACCTGTGATAGTGATACAGCCCTGTTTCCTTGACATTATGCAGTTATCCAATTTTTTTAAAATGGAGGTAGCAATACTACCCCACTCAACTTGTGCTTGATGACTACAATCACGAATGTTTCTGAGGAGAGACAGTTATTTGAATCAAATTGGTTGTCTTCTTTGTAACTTCACCTTATCTTGCGAAAATACTGTCAGAATAATATATGCTTCCTTTATAACCAAGAAGTTCTACTCTTGATCGATAGGACTTACTTTTCATTTGTCAGCTTAATGAATTATTAGTCTTCCAGGGTTTTTTAGTACATTTCAGACTCTTTTTATGCAGCAGACAGCTGTGACAAGCTGAGATGGAAAACTAGCCTAAGCCCTGGTGCTAAATAGAGACCGGTTCTCTTAGATCTCACTGGGTGCTCCTTACATCTGTAACTAAGGTTGAAGTACTTGGACTAATGCCAACAGCTGTAGCCAGAAATGGTGCTGGGAGAGTGCCCTTGTGCCTGGGCTTGACACTTTGAGACAGTGGTTATACCTGGGAACTCACTGTGGCCCTGATGGGAGAGTTGAGGCTGAGAAACATGTCCTTTGCAAGCAGAAAGGTTTTGACAGTATGGCAAAGAACCTTATGGACTGGTGTCCTCAGAAATTTCAGCTGATTGGGCTTCAAAGGCACGGTATGTAACCCATCTCCCTGCATGTCAGGATTGTTGCTGCAAACCAAACCATGCAGCTCTCTGGAGCTCCAGAGAAACTGTAATTTAGAGGAGCTGGGATTTGACTTTCCAGGTTAGGCTGCTATTCCAATTGCGTGCAGCAGGCTGCATACCACTGGAGAATAAAACACTTAGCAAATGCAACAGAGCTTTACAGCTGACCAGTGGTAACATTAAGTGCTTTAGCATTGTCCTCTCAGGATTTCATCAAGCTTGTAATTTTCCTTTTTTTTTTTTTTTTTTTTCCTTGGGGGCAAGTATGGGGTGGTTACTTTGGGTCCATATGAGGAAAATGAAGATTTCACATTCAGTAAGTTGGTTTGTTCCATAAACATTAACTATGCATGTTAAAGCTGTCCTAGGGCAACCCTGATGTGCACACAGTAGTGTGCACATCTTTTCTATAAATATTTGTAGTTGATCATGCATTACAATAGAGCATTCCTCTCTTTTGACTTTGCCCTTTTTTTTTTCTACCTTGCTCATTTGGTTTGCACAGAAAGGGGAAGAAGTTTTTATGGAAAAGATAAACTATAGACTCAACTCTGTGTGGAGATGTGTGTGTATGTTAATAAAGTCTTTTGAAAAGTTGGTTATGGAATTTTGGTGAGAAGATATTGCCTCCATTTTTATGAAGCTAGTGAAATTTTTGGGCTTTGTTTATCTATGTACAAAGTTCAGTGGAAAAGAGTAAATAAGAATGACAAGCAAACATCAGAAGTTAAAAGTTAGCTTCAGTTCTAGTATTGCATCGGAAATGCCATATTCCTCTTCTTTCATTTCCTCTGTCAACACTTCCTCCAACTTTTGTATGCTACTATATTTCAAAACTTTTTTACCAATAAATGGAAGTCTTCAGATGTCACTCATGTTTTAGATACTTTGCTGCTCTGATATCCCCAAATGCCAGCAGTCTTGGGAGTGTGTTTCTGAGTGCCTTAAGACTTTAGAATAGCCAGAAATATTCTCTGAATCACAAAAACACATCATCCAGTTGTAGTGAAAAAAAAACTTAGGGGACTAAGGATTAATATTTTCAAATTCCTTCTAGTATACGACTTTATACTATAATATTATTTCTGGTTCTGTTCAAGTGTTGGCTAAACCAACACTCAGAGCACCCTAAACCAGGCAGTTCCAAATCTGGGCAGGCATTTTGGCAACATGCTGTCACTGGATCCTGAGTACAATCCTCTTGTTTATTGACTAGTAAAACAACATTAGTGAAAACAAACTAAAATTGTAATTGTTTTTAAGTAGTGGCAGGTCTTCTTAAAAGCTTAAAATGACTTGACATTTCCATAAGTCCTTTGCATGATCCTAACTTCATGACAGGATTGCAAAATAACTCAAACATGATATACAAAATGTAGTAAAATTTCCCTGGGTTCTATCCTTTGTAGGGTTATGGCAATTTTGTATGTAAATTCAAGCCTCTAATATTTTAACTGCCATAAGTTCTAGAAAGCAAAATTCTTTGTATTTTTAGTAGATACTATTGCATTTATTATGTGAAAAGTCTGTACATTTCAAACAATTATTTTATAAATACACATAGGAAAGCTTACATTATATATGGAGAATATACTGCTGTAGTTTTCTTTTTTTAAAGGAATAATTGAACATTACTGGTCTGGTATCACTGTCTTTTCATTTGTCTTTCATCACTATGCCTTTCAATACCATTCATCTATGGACTAATGCAATGCCTGCTGAAGTCAATAGAAGTCATTCAGTTGACATCAGTGAACAATGAATCAGGTTCTTTAAAAATAGGAAGAAACTGGAGTTTACAAGGGTTAAACAGAGCACTGAGGAAAAACACTCTGAGACAGAAATTGTGGCTTCTCCCGTGCCCATAGAGCACCTGGCACTTCCCTGACATTCAGAACAGTGACAAAATGAACCCATCCTAAGTCTCCATTGGTAGCTTTGATAAGGGAAGGCAGTTTTGCCAGTCGACATCTGAATTGTTTTTCTATGCAAAGCCTTAGCAGGTATCAATAATTGTAAACCACAGTAAAAATCTGCTCAGATAGGTGTCATTGATGCAGATGTTGAAAATCAGTTTATTTGCTTTTGTCCAGTCTTTCTAAAGAACTCACTTTGCTATCAGTCTTTCTTTGTTCTGATTAAGTTGTAATCACTCAAAAGCAGATTCAGAAGCTCCCCCTCCTTCCTTCAGAGAGACAGTGTTTTGTTTTATACCCAAATGTGACATTGCACACTGGTGCGGTTGAAAAAGGCTGCAATGATCAATTGAGGGCCCAATCAAAGCCTAACAGATAGGCAGCCATTCGTCGCTGTTTGATATAAAAGGTGTTTTATTTCTCATCACTTTTTTGTCACTGAAAGAATGCTTCCTACGTGCAGATTAATTAAAGTGTAAACATTAAATATTGATTGATGCATTATCAGCATGGAGCAGTTGCCTCCACTCAGATTGATTCCTGCAGTGATTTATTGTCATATTTGTGGAGTCATTTCACTCGATAACAAAGAGAAATAGCCTGCTCCCTCTACCTTTCAGGCTTGCTTTCTGGCACTTGCACTGCACCTCCTCATCCTCAGCAACTCCTTTTTTTTGTCTTCTAGAACTAGCACAGCCTCACCATATTTTCAGGAGAAAAGTTTAGGTCATTTTGTTTCAGCATTTGCATAGTAAGTTGTAGTTCAATAGGAAGCTCACAGACCTGTGCTCTCAAATGGAACATCTCTGGTTAACACTTCCACCCCCTGTCCCACTCAGCTGCTTTCCATGACCCTGCTCAGGCATAGCTTTGCAAGGACAGGTTCAAATCATTCAAATTAACTCACTGCCAACTTGACAGAGAGGTGAACTTTCAACAGAGTAACATTTTTCAGGTCAGTTGTATGGCTAAATTATCCAATTAGTTACTCTGGGTAGGAGCACAGCCACACAGTAGAATATCAATTTAAAGTTTAGGTTTTTACTGTGTTTTTGGACAAATGCATAAGAGGCCTCCATTAAAGTCTAGTGGAGTATTTAAAATAAATCAACGTTTTGTGGGATGTTACTGAGCATCTGAGTTAGAAATTTATTTTTTTAATAGTATTCAATTTCTGTAGCTTTTGGAAGTGAATTCAAAAGACATAGTAATCCAAACCCCTTCCTCTTCTCCTGAAAGTCTTTAATGTTCTTACTGTGTTCATCTGCATCAGGAGTGGCTCTTGCACAGCACTGCACATTGTGAGACCCACTGCTCACAGCCATCTCTGCCAAAAGGAGCTGCGGCCCTGATGGCAGGTGTTTGTTCCAGGCTGCTGTCCTCCCTCCTCCTGTGTGTTTTCCTGGGGTGGATGGTCATTCAGCATGTCTGCAGACAGAAGCTGCCTGTGCAGGCTCAAGGTACCCTCAGTGACCCAAACAGCTACAAATGAAAACTTATTTGTGAAATTGCTTTGTTCTGCAGTAACAAAACTTAATCTCTTACATACATGGCTTTCATTTAACATTCAGAGAATTAGATTACTCAAAGTCTGCTGAAATCAATTGTGTGAGCAAGACCACAAAAATATGTAATAGGCAACTGGTGATTTTGATTCAGTCAAGCAGCAAAACATTAACCTTTGGTCACAGTAGCAACAAATGCCAGACTTGTGAATTTACTGCAGCAGATAATTTCACTCTAGTCCTGCAGGAAATCATAGGAATGGTTTCCTACATAAGCAGAAGCCATGCCAAACTGGCTCCCTAAGAATGGTGTGCTATTATTTCTCTAAAAGGCTGTTGCAAAAATGGTGTGAGACTTCATTAAGATAGGTATGTACTTGTACTGCTGCCATTCCTGACCATCCCTGTCACTCCCAACAGTACTTCTAGAGGTTTTTTATATTTTACAGATGTACATACCCAAACCTGGGAGAAAATGCTGCTGTTCTAGGTCCTTCCTCCCCATGCATTTCCTACCAGATGCTTTTCCTGCTCTCCTTTTGCTCTGCCATTTTCCATTCCAAATCAAAATTCTTGCTTTTTGCATCAGCTTGATGAAGTCTGGGTAGTCATACCTAAATTGGGCACTCCTAAAATTAAAAAGGTATTGCAAAAACATGCTTATCTGGATCACTTCAAAGAAGTACTCTCACAAAGATCACTTTTCCCCTGATCTTTATTTGCTGTTGCCCTTCCTACCCGCTGAACGCCACCGTTGTCACTTGTTGTTAGACTGTCAGCCTGATTGAAGCTGTCAGCTCTGCCAGGGAGGACCTCGCCTTGCTCTTTGTCTCCAGCCAGCTGCGCAAACCAGCATGGCTGTGCAACCACCACTGCTGCAAAGGCAGTGCTGTAAACCTCATGCCTGCAAGACTGCTGTAAACAAAATCAACTGTCCCTGTAATTTTTGTGGAGTACACTTACACTTTTATAAAGCTTTTTATTCAAAAATTCTAATGCATTTTGTGCCAAGATGCAGAAACATTCCTAAAGATCTCTATTTTTTGATGAAAACATACATCATCTATGAAAATAATAGTTTCTTTCAATACTTCTGGTATGACAGATAAAGACTTTCTAGCAGTTAGAATTGTATTATCATCATTTAGATAGGGCCACACAAAAACAAATGAGCAGACATCTCGGTTGCAAAGGATCTGTTTTGCAGAGCAGATGTTGACTTGAGAAGCATGCACAGAACTGTTCCTTCTGGGGACGCTGGAGAATCCTTGAAAACAATTGGAAAAGCTCTTTTGGCTGCAGGCTTTCCTCCCTGTGTTCAGTGGGTGATATGCAGAGGTGCTCATGCTCAGCTTGGACCTAACTGAAACGTGCATGTAACTGTGAATGGTTCCCAGAAGGAAGCAGCCGCAGGGAAGACACCAGCGCATGCAGAGCTGTGACTCTGGGGTGCTTTGTCCCTGCGTGTTACCCTGAAGGGCGTGGCCACTGTAGGTGCTTCTCAGCTGTTGGTCTGCATCTTTGTTCCTTTGCAGTAAGGGATTTGCCTGAGCTGAGTATCAGTGTAGTAAACTACTACAGCTAGAGTTACACCACTTGTGGTTTTGCTTGGAAGAAGCAGTGTAAGCCAGTACACAGCAAATCTTTATTTCTCTCAGTCCCCACAGGTGCTCCTGACCGATTGTGGGGGGCAACCACATAGAATGAACAGAGATAAGAATATGTGGGAAAACCCTGGGACACAGACTAGAAAACAGATCTTTTTGATAGGTTTTAAAATAATTTTATAAAAGCAGTGTGTGATTTAATACTGTCTCGAATACCATCCTCCAAGGCCAGATTCTGAAAGGAATAAGGCATTTGTGAAGTGAGGTTTTCCCTCAGTGTGTCTCATTGCACCTCACTGTTATATAGCTGTTGTATAAAATCCATACAATAGTTAATAATGAGAATTTTCAAGTATTTAATTTGTTTTTCTGTCTTCAATAAGACGAAAACTTGCTTTTTTTCCTTATATGCTTTCCCAGGATCAGAGGATAGTTCAGGTTAGAAAGACACATGTCTTAGAGTACTTCTCTTGAATTCTGATTAGCATTTCCTTTCACCATGGACAATTAAATCTGACATAAGGGATACAAAAAGATGTTTGTTAAGTATTTAGAAAACTCAGTGCTGTCCTAGATGCTGGAATTTTAGATATGTTCAGATACACACAGATTTGTAAGCTGATCCTAAGGACTTGATCTCACAGGAAGTTTCCCCCTCAAAATGAAATAAAATAAAGAAGTAATAAAAAGAAAATAAGGAAGTTGTGATGATAAACACAAGCTGTGGAAGTCTGCAGCCATTCCCATTTTACTGAAGAGACTGTCTGTTTTGCCATAGGAGTTGGATATTAATTCAAAAAAGTCTGCTAATTTTCCATATGAAGTTGTAGTCGTATGACCATTTTAACCAAGTAGAGTCCACATATAAATTTAGATTAACATACTGATGTAAATTAACCAATGTTTTCTTGTATAAGACCTGCCAGATGAATACGGTTGCCCTAAATTGTGAAATTTCCCCTCCAAAAATGAGTTTACCATTTTTGAGGCAACAATTACAGGTTGCATGAGAATGGTGTGTTATTTCCTGAAATTGTATGTAATTTATTTTTAAGAGCTTGAAACATGGTTTTGAAGTTAAATGCATATCATCTTTGCAACTGCTCAAATCATGTTATTTTACATTTCCTGAAATACCTTTGAAGTCAAATGCAAATAAGGGGAAAATAAATTAGGACTTGTAGAGTGACCAGTCTGATTATATGCAGTATAATTAACTCCATCCTTCACATAATTTTTGTCTTAATATTTATCCAATGTACTTTAAAATTGTGGAAATGACTGGTGATTCTTTCCTTGGAGGAAACAGTTAGGCTTGTTCATAAGGTGGATTTGGTATTTTTAAAATCTGTTATATTAATTAAAAATTATTTAATATTTAATAATAAGCAGCTACAACTGTCATTGCTCAAAATAGTCTTTTACAATCATCTTCTCCATTTCTTATTTACCTTCAGTACTTTGCCTTGTGATTGATCAGATTTATTATTTTAAGTTGAATATTATTATATTTAGAAGCATGAAATAGTTTGATAAGGCACATTTCCCCTTCTTTGCCTGTTCTGTGGTCTACAAACAAATGTGATTTCAAATTAAGTGTTCTATTAAGAGAAAACATTTCATTCCTGAAATAAGCTTTTTCATTTTTAAACTATAACTTGTATTATGACAGAAATTAACATTTTTGTGACCTGTAATTAACTGTGTCTTCTTGTGCTATAAATAAGACTTGGTGGCTACAGCTGGAGTTAACTGTGTGTTAAGGTCTGAGTTTTTATTGATAGCTTTTTTTTTATTTGTAAATGACATGGGAGTTCAGGGATGCAGACAATCAAGAGCACAAATCAAATCTTTGCCTGGCATCTGCAGCCCTGTTCCATTTCATCCCTGCAGTGGCATCCGACTTTCCTCATTTTTTCCTGTGCTCAGACTCTTCAGGGTTAGTGTTGAAGTCTTTGATGCTGTTCGTAATTCCAGTCTGCACCATTAAACCTGCATTTTCTAACTGTCCCTTGGTAATTGTTGCAAGGACTTAGACAAGTAAGACTATCCAAAGGCATCACTAAGGTCAAACTGTAGTAGAAAGTGCTCTGATTTTATCCTGGAGATTGATGCTTGTATCACCTTTTTTTCAATTCAGCAGCTGGGGTTATAAAATGTACTTGCAATCACTGATAACATGTTAGATCACACTACAAGTGGAGTAACACAGTATTTTATACACTCTGTGTAATTTTACCTAATGCAACAATAAATCAGTGAAGGCAGAGGTCTTTTGTAAATTTTAATGAAAATTCAACTGCTGAAAATATAGTTACTCCTGGCTGAAGTTCTAGAAATATGAATTTGCTTCCTTCTTTAAAGCTGTAAAAATTGTTTTAACTACAAACTTTCTCTTAAGGCAGTAAAGAAATACAGAATAAAAGAAGAGACAATGCACCCAATGTATTATAATTAGTTTGTCATTTACTGTAAGCCAACTGAGAGGAGAACGGCAGGTGGTAAAATGTACTTTGAGTTAGCTGTAAAAAATTCTCCTTACTGAGCACAATCTAAAAAATAAAAAAAATCTCTGTGCATGAATGAGACAAAAGTTGATTGGATGTGTCCATGGGGCCATTTCACAGAAATAAAATCATGATAAAATTTAAAAATAATTACCCCAATAAAACACATTTTTATGCAGGTCCAGAAGGTTTAGTGAGCGGCTTTTTAAACAGATTATTTTAACTACTGAAAAAATGTGCTTTTATTTTGCCACAAAATAGCAGTTATATACAGTAAATCTAATTCATATTTATTAAATGAGTGTCGCAGGAGGGACATGGGGGCATAGAAATAAAGAACTCTAAAGAATGCAAATACGTTGCTAAGCTTCTGCAGCATCTTTCTTTCTTGTAAGTTTAAAGTGAGGTTTCTGTGAAATTAGAATTGTTCTTTCCTGTCACTGTACAGAAACAGAGTGTAAGTCAATACCAAGTGACCATGCTCATTACAACACTGAAGATTTGAACGGCATTGAGCAGAACTTACACTTGTTTTTTGTCTAGAAGTCACACAAAAATAGAGTTTATTCAGTTCTTCACTTCCTCAAGGTGGATTTTCCCTTGGTTGCTTTGTTAAAAATTAGGTTCTGTGTATATAGGATTTTTTAAACATAAACTAAGGCATAATATTTGGTTTTGCTTGCAGTTTTCCTATTTTCTGATATATTTCAGATTTTTTTTTTCAAGCTTTGTCTATTTTTGACTACTTATCTGGTTAACGGAGACCTGGTTGAATTTTGACTTCAATACTTTCATGATTGACTCAGAGGAAAACTAATAGGATCGAAATGAATATGACAAAGCCCGGTCCTGACAGACAACATTTTAAATTAAACATCTTTAAAAGACTTGCAGGTTATCAATTTTCATTATTATCTGTTTCTGCACAGAAATTATGCATATTGAATTGTTCTTGTAGCCTTCTCACAAACTTAAAATGATTGTCAGAGTTGCATAGGAAAATATTTAAAATCTAATTGCTTGCTCTCATTTGTGTGATTTTCCCGGTACGGTTTTGTTGGCTTTAAGGAGTGTTGGTGTCTCACTGGAACCAGCTGGTCAGGGCTCAGCCACCACACCCCCCACTCTTACCCACCATGCATCACTGGCTGCCATCGCTGCCAAGGTGCAAGGTCTCACCTGCAGGTTCTTACCTGCGCATGCAAAGAATGCTTTTCTCTCTAACTGGTATATATTATAACAAACTGAAATGTATTTCCTCAGATTGTTTTCTGTTGCATAAACTGCAGGACATGAACTAATTTCTGATCTCTACTTGTAAATTTACTGTCCAGTCATTATCCTCCACCATGTAAACTCTTGATAAAATAACAATAATTACAGCAAGAGCAGTGGCCAAGAGATTTATATTTGGACGGTGAATAGGAGCTTTGAGAAAACCTGTAGTAGTTTTTGAAAAACTTTCTGTCCAGAGTGACAGAAATTAAAATTGTTTAGGTGTTACCAATCACAGAGGGATGCTGTATATTCTTGCAAAACAACCTGGCCTTTCACAGACTGCTTGGAAAAAGTCAGCATTAGTTTTGGGAAAGTGTATTCCCTCATGCATTGTGATACATTTCTACAAAGTTACTATCAAGCAGAACAAGTTTTCCATCAGTTCTGCATCTGTTCCTGCTCAGCCAAGGTGCCTCTGGGAATACATTCCCCTTGCAGCAGCAGGTGGCGTTGAACAGCTCACGTTATTCTCACACTCATAATCATTTTGTCTTACATGTAGTAAAAACTTGCCCAAAAGAGATAATCCACAAGAGAAATTCAACAGGTTTTTATAGATGTAGCAGACTTTCAACATGACTAAAGTAGGGGTCAAGTTCTTCCAACTTGACTCACATTGAGCAATAGGACTATAAATGCCTTATTTAAGCAACAGCAAAAACAGGTATATAGAGAGTAAATGGGTATAGATAGAGTAATATCTTAATTTCATTTTATTTTTCTGTCCAAAAAAAGCCCTCTTGAAACACCACAGGGTTCATATTATGATAAAGTCATGTTATTGTGGGTCAGCTCATTCCCTCTGCAGCAGATTCACCAACCTGAGCTAGTTTGGTGACATTCTTTGCACCCTCTACCTCCACAGGCAAAGGAAATGTTCTCCCAAATACACTGTCAGTGTGTCTGCATGGAATGTGGAGCAGTGTTGCAGATTCGCCCAATGGCAAGTGAGAACAAATTGAGAATTGACATCTCCTGAACTTCTTTCTGAAACTGTTTCTAAAAATTAATGGGCATTGCAGAAGCAGTTGAAACCAGAGCCCCAAATGGTTTCTTAAGTTTACTTTTAAAATATGACATGCACATAAAATAAAGCAAAAAAAAATATTTTACTTGCACACAGGTAAAATTTTAGAACAAAAATCTTTCAGAAGTAACTATACATCAGTTTCTACAGTTGCTCTTTTCACTGATTATGAGTATTTAAGGAATCCATCTATCTTTCTTTCATCAACAGTCCAAGTTTTCCATTTGCATATCTAATAATTTATGGCATGGCCTGACCCCAAGCAGTAATTGAACCAATAGATCTTCAGCCTAGATTTACTCCAGTCTGGCTGCCACAGTAATGTAACTCTGCAGGAGTTTTGGATTACTACAAATGCCATCTCCTCTTCGGAGAGGTTGACAGTCACAGGCAAAATTTGACCTCCCAAATGTCAAGGCAAAAACTCCCTTGCCTAATTTAGACTAATTCTCCTTTTGTAATATTTCAGTTAAAAACAAGAGGTCACAATGATTACTCCCAGTGTTACCCCCGAAAGACTGCCTTCAATGTAAGACTGTAATAATAAATGAATTCTTTGAGTTTAAGATCACGTAGGACCCTAAATCTTAGAGTGAAAGGAAAAATCTATGTACCAGATCTTGTAACTAGTAATATAAAAATTAAGGGGAAAAAAGAGAGACACATTGTTACATTAGAGAAGGAACCTCATGATCAGAGCCAGACTTGAGTTCAGAGGAGACTTGGAAGGGGGAGATGGGATGTTTTTCTGCCTTGAGCAAGCCATGGCACAGGGCAAAATCACCCAGCCAAGTGCCTGTGTTTCATCTTCTCAAAATGTGGTTTAGAGGCCAATTTCAAGGCAGTATTATATGCTTCAGTAAAGTGTTCTCAAAAGCTTTGAACAAGAAAAATGCCAGCAAACACACAGCTCTGCACTGTTGCAGTCTCTTTGATGAATACTAACGATACAGAAAATGCAGCCACAGAAGCTGTGGGCTTATAGCAGGTATTACTTGGGAAACTACCACTGCTATTCATCCACTTCTGGCTGCAGGTGAAGCAGCAGGTGCAGAGACTAGTCACACTTCTGCTGCTTCCAAATTGTATATCAGATATTATGAAAAGGCACTGGGTTTGAGATTATAACTCATCAATTGGCTATTTTGTTTTTCTGGAAAGCAGCTCAGTTGAATAAGCCCTGGCAGACACACAGAGCTGTGCTGTTGCTACTGACACAAGTCCCAGAACAACACATAGAGGGTGTGAGAAAATGCTACTGTCTCACAACCATGGAGGAAAAAAAGAGCAGCAGAGGTACAAACAAGGAAAATCTGACCCAGTCCCCAGTTAATGACATAAACAGTATTTATCTATTGATGATTAAGTGCTGCCCTTGCTTCTTGGTAGCGAAGTTCAATGATGATAGACATCTTGGAAAACAGGTAGATAGACAGAAAGATAGATATCCCCAGCTACTTCAACCATCCATAATATCCTATGTATTGCCATCACTGCTTTAGCCTGACCAATTGCCTCAGTAACATGTTCCATCTTGTCTGATCAATATTTGCACTTCAGTAACTCTGCAGACTTATAGCTATCTGCTGGCACAGGAGGAACCTCATCTTGCCATATTGTATGGGAAGACAGTCATATGGAAGACCAAAAGCCATTATTTACTTATACACTTCCATTTAATTGCTTTCCTTGACTTGTTTTCTGCTCCGATGTCTTTATACCTGTTCTGCAAATACTTTAGAGCAAAAATAAAAAACTAAAATATCAGAAAATGAATGAACATCACAGAGTTAAACAGGAAATCTGGATTTGGTGCCCAGCCTCCTGTCCAAGCAATTACTGTGTTGCCTCAGTTCTTTACATTTAAAATGGGATTAGTGACACCATTAAATCACCTGTTGTAAGACTAAGGACATTCATGTATTAGCAGACCTACTTGAAAACAAGATCTAGAGGTGGAATTGCTGCTGTTTCCTCTTGAGTTTAGGAGTTGACTGAGATACTGATGGATTATATGATGATATGGTATGATATATGATATGATATATATGTTATGAGCGGTGTAGGATCCAAAGGGCCCTGTGCAGTGTGGGAATAACAGCACTAGAAGAAAAATTCTATGTTCTTTACCACCCAAAATATTCATTAACTGTCAAACAAGGACAGAGTAGAATAAAATGTCATTCTCCCACCCAGCTGCTGCTGAAAGAGCGAGTGTTCCTGCTAAGTGTCCAGGAAAATAGCAAATACCAGTGAGAGACAGAAATTGGGACATTTCCCTTGGCACCCTGAGGACATACAGAATGGTGGGAAGTTCCCTGTGTTTGTGTGATTGCTGGAAGTCCTTACCCTACTGCACAGAGCAGTAGGGACTAAATCCTGTTTTGTTAGGTTGAAATGCAGCTCAGTTGAAATGATCTGCAAAAACATAAGGAGAGAGAAATATCCCTTCCCTAAAAATTGTTGATCTCCCTTGGTTCTGGCTTCTCGTTCAACATTGGCCAGCCATCATTTCTGTCCTTTTCTCTGATTTTTTTTTTCCTTACAGATTTCTTTAGCCATTCTTCTTTTCCAGATGGAAGATGAAAGAAAGGTACAGGTAGAGAGCCAACCACCTCAGTGTCATAAGGCTAAATATTTGTTCACATGCTAAGGATGGAGTTAAGTCCTGGTGTTCACTCTGTTTATCCAAGAGGACTTCAGCACATGGGCTTGCTCCAGAAAGATATTTGTTAGAAAAGAGAAAAGTCACTCTAATCTCTGTTACTGTAAAAATTACTGGGAGTGTAATGTGGTGTGGATGGTTGGGGTTTTTCTCCTTAATGAATCAGCAGCTCATGGAAAGACTAAGTGCTATAAAATCTGCATCCTAGTAGAGGCAGAACCTTAATATCAAATGTCAGAAACTCTGGAGGTAAGGCTTTTAAACTGATATTTGAAGTTGTTGCTGAGCAAAATTTTCATTTCAGTAAAAAAAAATTGTTTTGATCTTTCAGATTTTTCCCTTATAAATTTCCAGGCTAGGACAGCAGTCTGTTTTGTCAGAGTCAAAGTCCCATAATGTTCTTCAGCACAAATGCCTTTTACAGAGATGAGAGAGTAAAGACAAGCTGAGAGCTTAGTTGCTTATGAATAAGTTTTGCTGTGTAGAGGGGTCATACCTGAAGAATCTGCACCCAGCTCAGGTTTTATCATGGTGAGGATAGCACAGAACAGTAGATGAGACTACTGCAAGAGGTGGTACAAGAAAAACTGCCTTTAGAAGGAGGATAAAATATAAGTGAGCAAAAGTAAATAATGGATGTGTTTCAGGCTGAAAGTTAGTTATTCTTTTTTCTTCCTGTTTTTTCAGGTTAAAGTCACTAGACAAAAAACATGTGTATTTGATGGGGAGTTGTTCTTCAGAGCTGACTGACAGAGGAAAGGAAAACACTGCAAGTAGATCATCATGGTAGAGGCAGAAACTAACTCACTGGAGATGGCAGATGAACAGAGCACCAGTAGTTATGTAGTTACGGTTAATATTTAGTCTTTCTCAATAAGATTTATCCCAGTGTAGAGTAGAGGCTGGAGAATACCCGAGTGCTCTCTGTGGTTACCTCAGGAGATGCTGCTGCTGAGCAAAGAGTAACTGACTGAGACAAGCTCAAAAGCAGGCCAAGCATTTCAACTTTACATACCCTTCTTTGTTGGACTGAATTTGCCATGCTGAAACTGAACCAAACCACTGCTTTATCAGAACTGTTTTATTCTCTATTCTACATCTGTGAAGATCTGAGCTATAAACCAGGAAAGCAGTGGAAAGTTGCTTTTATAAATTAGACAAGACTGCTGCTGTGTGGAACTTTATGCTGGTTTCTGCTCTTGAGTGCTTTGCAGAAGCTCATTTGGGAAACGTATTCGTTGATTTTGGTAATCAATTGGGCAACATTTGAAGCTTTGCTCAGACACACAGCTATTGTGAAGAGATGTTCTTTCAAATATCCATTAGATTGTGTTTGTGATGCTTGCTTTATTCAACTCTGCTCAAGGCAAATTAAAATGTACCACTATATAATAAGCATGGGAAGGTTAGCATTCACATTTTAGGGATAAAACATTTTGACAGTTCTATTCTACATTTGCATTTAAAAATCGTAATGCTTTTGATTAGACCCTATGTTTATCATAGGATCTCTTATAGGCACTACTACTGTGAGATTGTTACCTTTCAGGATTTGTTCTGGCCTGTGTGTCTGTGGGAAGCACAAAAGCCTGCTGGTTCCACAGACATGTTGTTTTCTAGTGCATGATGTCTCATTTTCTGTAATTTCTGGTGGAGGTCTCCATCTCAGCCATTTGTGTTTGTTTCTGAGATTTTTTTAGTGTGCAGAGTTAGATAGGTACATATGCATAACTCTGTCTTACATCCTTGTTATATTTTTGCACTCCAAATTCACAATTTTTGGTCCACAGCAGAATCCCAAATAGGACTGTCAGGCATTGTCTGGAGAGAGACAAGAGATCTTGCCGTGATAACCATTATCTTTCTCACTGGGGAACAGGTGATGCTTAAACACAATATGTGCACAGACAATGGGCAGCATTGTGAGCTCATGAAAATCATCACTGACACAGGCTGATGTCTGAAGGACTGGTCACTAAAACTAGCAGTATTAATTGCTCCCTTTTTATTTTATCCATCGTCTTTCTGCATTAGTAAGATTCAGCAGGGATTCAAGTAACCTGATATAACACCTGCAACATTGCTATCACCAAGAAAACGTTCATTCAGATAAGAGGGCTGTCTCAAGAGACCTATGTGTAAATTAGACTAAACAACAGGAAAAAAAAAAACACTAACAAAAACAGTGGCCAAATGCTTCAGACTTTTCCGAAGACCAGGAATTAAGCAAAATAACATTGTAAGTTTTACAGGAAAATGTGTTTGAGCTGAAGTAAGGTTTTCTCCCTGATCTTTTAGCAAGTCTCTACAGGCTTTCTGTTGTTATTATTATTATTATTATTATTATAATATTTCTTTTGGGAGGGATATGGACTCAGGTGGTACCAGAAATCTTGTGCAGTGAATTCTCCAGTTCCTTCCTGCATTAGGCCCTGTTACTCTGTCTCCAAAGCCCTGTAAACTAAAACACCCTCATAAGCTGCTGTGAACTGTCCTTTTCCATACTTTCCTTCACATCTGGGAGCTGTTTCTCCTGACTCAGCAATAAATAGCAGACCAGGGAAGGACTCTGGGAATTCAGAGATATGATGTGTATAAAGTCATGCTTTCCAGTTATGGAGAGAACCACTAGTAAATCCTTTCTGTGGTCCCAGATTGGTTCTTGCATTGAAAAACATTAAAATCTGAATTATACAGAGGCTATGTAGCACTGTGGGTAAGTACTTTGGCCTTTCATGTCTTATTATGTTGTTAATTAGTTAATGTTTGTAAAGCACTTTGAAGATGAAAAGCCCTATATAAGTTCTAAGTGTTATTATCTCTAGAGACCTAGGTTCAATTCAAAGGTGCTTAATTACATATGCCATAAATTAGACTTAATGAGTTGTGGAATCATATGTTTTATGCAACGCATACAGGTTTCTCAGTTAGATCTGGGTCTTGTGGTGTGCTGCAGTGCTTCTTTAGGTATTCAGAGTTAAGAAAATTACACAAAAATAGAGCAGATAATTTCTAAAATTTACTGGGTTGCATTTCAGCATTATTCAGGACTTGATAAGGCAAATTGCCAGGAGATTTGCTTTGCTGTATCAAGGGATTTTCCAGTAACCAACTTCAAATTGCTGAAGGTAACAGTTTGGGGTTTTTTTTTAATTGTGGTATAGACATAATTCTAATTCATACTTCTGTATTTTGGGGTAGCAAGACGGTGCTGAGAGATATTGGTATGGCTGCTGTCCTTCCAGTAACACCCAGAAATGTCCCATCAGGGAACCTCTGTGTGTTGGGTTGTGTTCACAAGCATAAGAGGAGAAGTTCTCATCTCTTGAGATACCATCATGTAATTTCCAACAAGCCATTACAAGTGGGTAATGTGCAAAAAGAGGAAGCCATATTTATAGGAAAATGTGGTTTTATTGGCTTTGCAGAGCTGAAAGTTTCCGTGTGATGTAACTTACATATTTCATGGCCAGAGAACTACAGACTGTGCCCCTCTGCAGCCCCAGCACTGGGGCTGTGAGCACAGGCAGCTCCTGCTCATTGGGGAACAACCAGCAGAGTTCAGAGACACAGAAAACCAGCAAGATCATCCACCTGTCCTAAAGGGACTCCCATGTGTTCCTGCAGCTGAATATATCCATTTTACCTTGAGCCTTTCACAGGGAGGCAGGATTTATCCTGCTTATAAATATGTTAGGAGTGATTTGTGTTCATTAGTCCAACCTAAGTAGATTGGAAAAACTAATTAATAGCAATTTACTATAAGTGTGTCTAACAGACTTACTTGAAAGTATTTATCCTGGCATGGAAGTCACTTGATTTGGTTAATGTTTATTGTTAGCATATGCAGACTATCTTCCAGGGGAAAATGTATTTTTGAGTACTCCAGACAAGTGAAACTGGTGAGACCACAGTCCAGAGAAATCATCTGTAACCGCAGCCAAAAGAGGAACGAGGTTTCCGACATTCTTTCAAGACATATGTTTGAAGCATGGGTTCCCATCACTTTCAGTCACTTGCAGGCCTTTTTCTTTATATAGATTTAGACAAGTCAGTGTGGGCCTAAATTCAGTGTGATAAATGTCTTTGCGATTTCTGCCTTGTCCATTTTCTCCTGTGCTATTTTATTGCTTATTTTGAACAGGAGTACGTTCTCAGGAAACTTTAAATGGGACAAAGCATGGTTTCTGGCAAAGTTTATCATTTATTTTTCATATTCCTAAGAAATGGATCTAGTCTTACACCTTAGTTACTAGGTGCATCTCCTTCAAAAACAAGATACAGTTTTGCTGAATACTTTTCATATACTTTAATAAATAGGAACTTAATACGAATGCTGAGTTGAGCTCCAGGCTGTGGTTAAACGTTTAACTAGTGCAGCAAACTTAACAAACTTTTCCCCACCCTTCCCCCTTCCCTTTTTACAATGAACAGATTTTTATCCGACTAGCATGTGACTTGGGGCTTTTTACAGTCAGGTTTAGGAACTTGTCAAATATTTGGAAATTTAAATCTGAAAACAAAACAAAAAATTCCCACAACTTAAAAGCCCGCTGTTTTATATAGGGTGTATGAAATGGGCAACATTTTGACATGCTGAAGTACCTAAAGGATTCTATTCTCTGGCCTAATTATCACTACTTAACTAGAAGTTAGTCTGATTCCTTATTTTTTTTATTTCTCCAAGACACCATACATTCTGGCCTAACTCCTTGAGGTACCAAATAAACGGAGCTGTAGGATGAAATTCATTTCTAAACCTCTGTAGTCTTTTGTCAAAAGGGGATAAGAATACTCATATTGGGTTTTTTTCATCTTGGCATTTCAAGTCTCTCTCCTTTCCTCCTGTTTCCGAGGTGTTAGTGACTTACTCTGACAGTGATATTACTGTTGCTCAAGCATCAGTGAGAAGGTCCCCAGCAAGTGAGACAGTTGAGAGCTTGAGCAGCTGCTCAGAGATGCTCAGAGCTGTTCAGAGATGTCAGACAGCAGGAACAGGAATGACTGTACAATGCTATGAGAGCACTTTTGTACAGCCAGGCCTCCAACTCTGCCCAAGTGTGCTAATGGCTTATAAGGATGCTCTTTGAGAAAAAAATTCGTGGGCTGCAGAAGCACTAAATGTGCATGGAGTAACAACCTGGTAAGTTAGTATCCAGTAAAGAACTTCTGGTCACTTGGCCATTGTGTCTGGTGACTCAGGATTTTTGCAAACAACAGTTGCCATCCTTTTGGCTTGTGACTTCCTCAGTCGTTTTCCTGTTTTAAGTCCCTAATTTGACAAAGCACTGATCTCTCTCCCTCTCTCTTTCTCTGAAAGTCTTTGACTGTGGAAATATTGCCCATGAGGTCTGGAAGATTTTTGGATCATTATTGCCTCCAACTTCCTCTCTCTGCAAGCAGAGTTATCACAGATCAACTGCAGAGTGGAAAGTGTGGCAGTAAATTGTGAGGTAAGCTCAGATCTTATATTAATGTGTCTTTCTACCAGAGTGGATGAAGAGCATTCACTCCTCCTAACAGAATATGGCAGATATACGTGAGTCACATAAACTCATTGATTGTCACTATTTCAGTGGACCTGTGGATTTAGTGTCAGCAGACCTGAAAAGTTTACTAATGATTTTTGAATTCCTTTCTCTCTGTAGTTGTGTTGCAGAAAGGAAGAAAATCACACACAAAATAAAGGGGGAAAAAATAAAGTGTCTGGTTAAACTGTTGGTCTTAGCAGGAGAAGGTGAGAAGTACGAAGATTCTTCAAAGTTACAAGGATCATTGTTGTGACATATTTTAAATTTTAAACACGTATAAAGCTTTTAAAAATTATACTAATTAATTTCTGTTGTTAAATATTACTATAATACCTATTAACATGCTGGGAGGAACATTTTACTCTGAAAGCAGTGAGAATCAGGTTCACAGATATTCAAATACAGGAGTAGCATTATGACACCAAATATTTTAGTTTCTCGCAAAGGCCTAAATATTACTTCAGCAAGACACTTTGTCCTCTGTGGTTGAACAAGAGCATGCCTGAGTTTAACTCTCAGTTCAGTAAAACATTTCTATTCTGAATGATGCTTAAGCTTAAATTCAGACCTGTCTGCAAGCCCATTGTATTTGATGCCCGAGGTTAACGAGGTTAACAACAGGCTGAAGTGTTGTCCTCAACCACAGTTTGATTTGACAACATGTAACACAGTCCATGTGCACACCGACACTTCTATTGTTAAGTTTCCTCAGGAAACAGGCAATGAAATTATTTAAGAAGTATTCTTCAGGAAATCTGCTCTATTAGGACTAAGGGTTTACAGCTAAGCCTAAACTTAGTTCTGCACTAAGTGCTCATTGAAATTTTGACTTAAGTAGGAGCACAACCCATGACTATATGCATCTAGCAAGACAGATTTATTAATTGAGGTGGTCAAATCACACTGTTGCCTGACAAAGGATATCAGAAAGCTTTTAGACTTAAAAACGAACAACTCCATAAAGCTATAGTTTGTCATGGAAACATCATCACACCAACTAATTGGTGATATTCGTTCACTCCATTAGAGTAATTATTTGTAATTGTTATTATTGTAGCATATGTCCAGCACTTAAGCAGTGCCTATTACTGGGAAGAGCTGGATCATTCATCAGTAAACTGAGAAATTGAGTTGAAAATGTCAAATCAGGCAGGCAGATGGAATTATCTCATGTGGCATTTCTCTTAAATTTATGCTTTTTTCTCTTGCTTCCTCATACAGGCAAACAGGGAAGCAAGCAAATGTTATCTCCTGGTTTCACAAGAAAAAAGTCAGAAATACCTTAATCAGTGAAAAACATCAGAAACACTTTAGTGGACCCAGTCTTCAGGAGGGCATGTCTGTGACACTGGAAAGTACCTTTGAGCCAGCAAGGTACACTCCTGTGAACTGTGAGCTCTGGACCTGTGTCACTGAGAAAGGTGGAAATAACCCTTCAGTCACCAAAGAGCAAAGAGTAAAGCCACAGATAACCACTGTATGTACCCTACTTCTAGTAGGGAAAAATAAGGGTATATACAGAGAATCTGTCACAATTGTTTTTTCAGAAGACCCAAGTCTTGCAAAACTACTTTGGATTAAGAGAGAGGAAAAGGAGAGGACTCTAGTTTAAATATCAGGTAGATCGTTTTCTTTCCTTCCATTAAAATGGTCATAGTGAGGAAACTGATTCTAAAATTGTTCTTAAAAATAGACCATATCAGCTGTATATTTCCATTGATGATTTCCTGTCCATTGATAGTGTGATTCACATGAATGTGATTTAAGAGTGAGAATTCAAAAATACTCAAATCTGCAATTGTTTTATCTCTATTTGTGGGACAAACCTGAGGTCCATTGAAACTATTCACAACTATCCATGGTTATGAAAAAATGTTCCTTCATTTTTACATTAATTTGCCTACAGTTGGCTTTTTAATATCCTTTTTTTAAAAAAATGATGTTACACCCATCTGCATGTGCTTAAGCTCAGTCTGCTAAAATGTACTGCTGGAGTTCATGACGAAAGCTACAATTGTTTGTCTGCACAATACAAAAGGAAATAAAATGAAGGGTTCAGAATGAACTGTTGCAAATCAAGACTTCAAAATCTCTGTTAAACTGCTTTTTATTCAGTATCTTTTATTGCAAGAAGAGACACTTATCAGAGATATTTGGGATATTTGGCAGCAAAACCGTAATACTGAATGTTCAGATTATGATGAAACAGCATTATTGTCTTTCAGGGCCACTAAAGTGGAAGTTTCCATTTACATCAATTTTTTTAAATGGGGGTGTTTGGATCTTTTTCGACAGAGATCTCGAACAGATAAGTTAAGCCTATTAGCCTAAATGTGACAGTTAATATGCTGATGTTAAGAACTGTACTTAAAGCCAAGAGCTCTTGGCTAGGCATTTTGACTCATTAAAGGAGAAATAAATGTCAAAGTGAGGAAGGTAAAATTGTAATACAAAATCTATTAATATAATAAAGCATACTGAAGATATTGCCTCTCTATTATTTGTTACTAAAGGGGTTGATATACATTTCTGTAATTAATAAAAACGTTATTGATAAGAAAATATTCTGTTCCCTTTCTTACATTGAAAGAATTTTATATAGATAGAAAATTGCTCCTTTATTGTTCCAATACTAAAACCAGTGTCCAGTGAATAGCCATTCATGTAGTCTTATGATCTGACATCGTATGTTCAAACAACTTGTGGAAAATAATGGAAAGAGCTTTTTAAAGGCTGCAGAGAGGTGATAGCCTGGAAAAATCTAATTAAAATGTTTTAAAATTTGTGTTCCTTAGTATCTTTCATTAAAAAAACAAGCTCAATGTAAAATAAAATAGACTAAGAGGGTGTTGCTATCACTGCAGTACCAGTAGTCCAAGTGTAGACTGCATATTGCTTAAGTGATTTGGATTTGATATGGTTTGGCAAATGACGACGTTGTCTTACTATTAGTCATTTTTAGCATCTGGATTTGCATATATGTATTATATCTGTTATTTTAATTATATCTATTTTCACAGGTATAGACAGACAAACCCTAGTCTTGTGGCACCCATGAATAGATCGAGTGAGCGTGTGCAGCTGTGTTTTGATCAGCAGAAAGGTTTCCTGGCATCCGAGAACTGAAATCACCTTTTGGGTATGACAAGTGCATCTAAGTATCTAGCAAGTGAAAATCAAGGGTTTCTGTAAGGAAGGAGTAGGAACACCTACCACAAAAAATTAAAAGTAAAATAACCTTTAATAATCGCAACAATGCAAACCCCAGTCTGTGTATTGCTCTCAGCTGGCATTTAGCCATCCATCATTTGCTGGCTCATAAAGCTGATTTGTGCTCTTCCCTCCTCTCCCCGTTTCCAGGAGCTGTTGGCCTCATTTCACCACTCCTTTCCCATAGACACATACAACTGGGACCCAAACACTCTTTTGTCCTTTCCTCGGGAACTCTGCTTTTTAACACATGGGGAAAGAGGGAGTTTTGTGAGCAGCTTTCTTTTTTCTTCATTGTGTAATGCCACTTATGAACTCTGTCGATAGACACTTGGAAGGTATCTAAAATGTTAGACAAGGAAACAGGTATAATTCAGGGGAAACTGACCTCGATTGAATAGGGTCAAAATGCTTCAACCATCTCTTTCATTTGAAACTCCTCATTTACAGACTCAAGACGTCTTTCATTGTAGGTTAGGATTGACAAATATGTGTGGGATCTGCGTTAGTCCCCTCCATTAAGAAGTGTTAAGGAAACTACCCAGTCGACCATTCACGAGACTCTCTGGCAGCGGCACTCCGGGCTCAGAGACTTTTCCGCTCCTGGGACACGAAGCCTTTTCGCCGCGGCGGCTCCCGGGGCTCGGCGGTCCCGCTTGGCTCCCCACACACCCCACTTACACAGTCAGACCAGGTTTTCTTACCGGTTCAACCCCAGGTTTCCGATTGCAGTCTAGATATCTAAAATTCCATAAAACCATTTATACACGACGCTGTAACGCACAAACAGCCCAAGCTGGCGCCTGCAAAAATGACCCTCGCCCAAGGAACCTCTGGGCTTTTACACCTTTTCACCCTCACAGTGTCCCCGCACGCAAGTCTCTCTCTTCCTCCCGAGTCTTCAGCTCCTGCCTCACTCTCCGTGTCCATCTACCTCGCTGGCGTCACTCGTCTTCAACTCTTTTGTTATCAGAAAAGTCGGCAATTCCCAGCCCCTGCTGTGTTTCTCAGTGTCCATTCACCTGGCTGGCGTCACCCATCTTTGTGCCCTTTGTCATCCCAAAGGCTGGCAGTTCACAGGCTCTTGTCGCCGGCTCAGTCTGCATTTCACTCTGCATCTCAACGAGCCGAGCTACCTGGAGGAGAAATATTGCTCAACCTCAGTTCACCAAGATACAGTGAATTCTGTAACTAACCAAACTCTTTGTGGAGAACACACAATTTCTCACCTCAAAGAGTTCTGACACCCAAATTGTTGAGAGCACAAAAATTTATTTTCAGAAATCCTGTTTGGGTATTCCCCAGGTATTAGCACCTAGCAGATGAGTTCAAGCCCCAACATCCTAATTCCCAGGTATAATTGTATATGTCAATTAAGCTCCTGAGGAAACATAAAAATTATTGAGCTCTAAATTATTTTTTCTAATAATTAGAATTTTCATCTGGGCGTTTAGAAATTTAAGGCTGTTCTTAGAAACACTCGAAGGCTGCAAGACACCAAAGGCTTTTGAACAAAATACTTGTAGTCATTTCCGGACTTGAGCTTCCTGGTGCTGTGATCCCAAGCCCTTTTTGTTGAGTAGGCTAAGAAAGGAGATTTATCAAAGTATTTGATGAAATTTTATATAGACTGTATTCCAAACATTTGTTTTTCACATTATGCAGTTCTTTTAGCCACGCTGTTTGTTTGTATGGAAACCCTTCCTAATGAGAACTCTTCAACCCATGAAAACATCAGCCAACCAACAGAGTTTGGAGCTTTTGAATAATTCTCAGTATTTCTGTTTTGATACTTTTAAACAGCGTCTTTCTTGCTGTCCAAAACCACAGATGGCACAGGCCTGTCTCTCTCATCACTAAGAATGTTTTATATCACACCAGCAGTAAAAAGGGACCTGCAAAAAGTGTAGATGTAATTAGAAGCCCTTTAATATCCTTATACACTATTGCAGTAGCAGAGAGGAATCTTAAACCTATATCCTTATCCCTTCTGTTTCTTTGCTGGGTAATACTTCAGCTAGTACTGGTGTGGATTGGAAACTGGGAATTCTTCCTCTCCTGTTACTGAACTGCTGAAGAACAGCTACACCAACACACTCAGCACAAGCAGGTTTCTTCACATTTATCTTAGGTTAGCACTTTCCTTTATTTAACTGTCTCTGATCTGACTATATTTGATCATTCCTTCATCTCATTTTCACTTAACCTTTTGCCCTCTACACAGTCCAAGCATCCTATCAGATATCTCCCAAGGGACCTTCTTTTTCTTCTACTCCCCCTTCCTCCACTCTTCCTCCAATTTAGGTGCTTTATGCCATTCCTGGTAATTTGCCTGATTACATGGAAGGAGTTGTAGATCTTTTTATAATTGCTGTTTTACTTAAAACATTGATTCTTTAGCTCCTGTCTGTTTTCAAGTCATCACACCTCAGTGGAGCTTTCTCTGGCTTAATGAGCAATCCTGAAATCATAGAAACTACCAGACGATGGGGGTCATTGTACATTCTTATGGTTGAAAGCGACTTCATAGCATCAAGAAGATCCTTGGCACCTGCCTGGTTAAACTAAATGTCCAGTGTTATCTCTCCAGGCAAGTAAGATTCTGGCAATCACTGTAGTCCTATTTCACTCCTTCTCAGTCTTTTTGACATCAACACATTAATTCTCCCAAGTTCCCTTGGCAGCTGTAAGAAGTTCTCTCTTTTTTATTTTCTTTTTGTTTTTTTTTTAAATATGATTGATAATCTTGAATATTTCTCTTACCCTTTTACTGCCATTGCTGGGCTAGGTGATAGCTTCTGTGTTTGGATGTTAATCTCCAAGATGCAGTAGCATATCTTCCAATCACCTACTCATTTTGGAGCTCATTTGTAAAATGCTGCTGCTTAATTCAGGACTGCCTATGAAGCTCCACCTAGAATTAGCCCTACAACACATAATGTCATCCTCCCAACACTCCCACTGTCAAAGGTTACAAAAAGCAAATTGCTTTACACAGAAACTCCTTCTAGTTTAACACAAGGAATGGCAGCCCTTGGACAAATTTGACTATATAGTTTCGTATGATAGACAGAAATACATTCTTGAAAGGGTGTAAATAATGCAGATTCTCTGCTTCAACGCAGGATATGACCCAACTGAAATGTACTAGTAAAAAATGTCATCATTTTCTTCACTTCCAATTTTTAAAAAAAATAAAAAATAAAAAGTTTGTCTGAGGAGACACAAATATATAAAAACAAGAAGACCTCCCAGACTGACTTGAAATATGTTCAAATTACACATCTACTCCCTGCTCCCTAGAACCCAGTAAATATTTCTTTGGCCCTACAAAGTATTTTAGTCTGAACCCAGGAAACCTCAGATTGACCTTGAAAATAAGATTCCTCAATTTTCAAAGTAAATGTCTTGGCCACATTACTGGAGGAGTTTCACTTTTCTGATTGAATGTATAAACTTGTCTCTTTTGGCAAATGGGCTAGATTATACTGCAGGGAACTGGTTGTTTTCCTAATTAACAGACCATAGGCACTTTCAAACTCTCTTTCTCAACTTTTACACCTCAGTACAATGCTGGTGGAAAGGTTAAAATATCTATTTTGGGCCATTAGAAGCAGGGTTAAGCCCATGAAAAGCAATAGAGTCTATCCCAGTGGAGATATACTGACCTACATCACTGAGCATCCAGAGCATATCTCTACAGAGATTTTGTTCTGTCTTCTCCTCAGGTTGTATTGGATGGTTTAACAGCATTTGATGATATAGCATCCTTCCAATTTACCTTGAATCACATTTAAGATTTTAGATTGTCTGTATCTGATTATGAGTTTATTTTCTTCTGATGTTTTCCTCCTCCACCACCTGCACTAACTCTTCTTTCACCCAAGACTCACTCTGCAGTGGGTGTAATGAAAATACTCTTTTAAAGCAGTCTTTGACATCATCTTTTGAAAATGTCTGACTTATATTCAGGTATAAATTTCCCAAGTCTGGTTATCAGTTCTCTGTAGAAAAGTAGAAGTGCATGTTCCACATGGAGTGAAGGACAAGAAAGGTCTCAAATTCCTCTTGTGATGACTGGTCAATGTCTTATCAACTGATGCTGAAAATCACTGTGACTGCAGCCTTCCTTTTAATATCATAGTTGCTTTCAGAACTTCAGACATAACTGCCTTCTGTCCAACAGTCTGGTTTAAAACAGGCCAAAATAATGAAGATGGACACTTTAATTGGCATCTACTGCATTAATTGAATTAAACCTGGCTTTAATTCTAACAAAAATGCAAATGCAGTATTGGGTGTCAAATAAAATAAGGTGATGCTTTTTCAAAATGACCCTTTCTAGTTTTACTTCTGCTTGAGTTTCTCACCTGAGGCCAACCATAAGTGTGGAAATGCTGTCAGCTAGTGTTTCATGGAGGCTTCTGGTCCACAGCACCAGTGCAGATATCCAGCTGCCTAAGCTATGGCCCTTGCACCCTTTCCACATCCTGCTGGCTCCTGTGTGTGCTCAGGATTTCATTAAGTTGCAAGCTGTGGCCACGTGGCGCAGGTTTAAGAGCTCCATGAGGTTCAGGTAATATCCATGAATCTAAGAAGGACAATACTGCTCTCTAAACAGAATGAACCTTTGAACTTTGTTACGGTTTTGATATGACATTAAGCTTCAGATTTATAAAACCAAACTAGAACAAAAGTGTTCTTGCTTTCATTCTGTGTTCGGATTTTGTACTAAATTGTCAGCAAAGCAGACCTTTTACCTATAAACAGATGGCACACAAATCTGTGGGATTTTCCCACATTTGATGAACACACATCAAGTCCATTTACATGAGCATGGAAAATATTAAAATGACTACCAGGTCTGCATAGTGTAAGACACCTGGAGCACATTGCTGCCAGCAAGCTTCTGAGGTGGGGATATTCTGGCACACAGTCATGGGTCTGGGGACTGGGCCATTCTTGACTCAGGTTATTGCATCTTTTGACACCTAAAGACATGCTGACCTCTGACCCAGAAACATCTGCAACGTCAAACTATAAAAATGGGAATGGAAATGTAGTCTTTTTTTCCCTCTACTGTTATTTTTATTTTCTATTGAAAAGGGGTTTAAAAGGCCTATGAAATGTAAAATTGCTTTTTTGCCGTAGTTGCAAAACTCATTTCAGTTTTTATCTGAGGTGCACTTCTAGCAAATTTCCAGAGTTGAAAATCTAGTACAGTAACCCCTCTCTGAAGACCAGAGTCTGAAACCCTAAGCACAGCACAACCTGCCTCTCTGGGTGCTTGAGACAAATAGGGGGACTGTCACAGTGACCAGCCTTGTCCACACTCACTCCATTCACCCCCACTTTTCCCCAGCTGTTTATATTACCTGCAAAGTTCTTGAATATTCTGATTTTCCATCCTAAAGTAGCTCTGGTTGATTTTAACTCACCAAGCCCTTACTTTTGCTTCTTATGTGCAGGCAAAGTTGCTAAGTATCTGGGCTATTACTGCTGCTCCTCTGACATGTGACTGCAGTTTCTTATATTGTATACTAATACCAATTGAAGTCTTCCTTTTACCTTTCTTGTTGCTCCTACAGTTTATATGCACAGATTTTATTTCTTTTTACTTAACTTTGCCTAGTAACTTTTACCTGAAAATACTGACCTGGGACCTTTCTGTGTGTCAGTGTTCCCTCCTGTAGAATGAATTTGTGTCGTTTGTAGTAAAATGTGGCTATCTTTGGAAGAACGGCACTATAGAAATCCCCAGAATTATTGCAGTCAATTTTTTGTTTCATTTAACATGAGAGAAAATATATAGGGCAGAGTAATATATTGTGTTGATAGATAGGTCATTGCTGTGGTTGAGTTGGCCAAAATTAACACATTTCCGGGGGGGTGAGGGGGTAGAGGGGAACCCAACAAAAAACTTTGGAAAAGTTTGTCTTTTCTGAGTACAGACATTTTATGTTAGAGCCTTAGAGCTGATTCTGTCTCTTCCAAGTTATAAACCCTTATGGATGTACCATAAAGATGTCCACCTAATGCAGAGAAAAGCAGATTAATTGATCACAGTAATATATTCTTATCCACTGAATAAGAGCATTCCACACATTGTTTCTTGTTTTGTTTCTGGCTTGTAAATCTTCATTGTAGAATACAAATGAAAATGACCCAAATATGTATTATTTATGAATAGGACTCTCAGATATTATGCCTTAGATTGATTGTGTTAGACAGGATATAACAGAAGCACAATAAGTCAATGAAAAATAAAAAGCAGCAAAAATGTTTCATGCTAAAAATGTAGTTCTAGTGACACCTCTTATATAAAGGACATTTCCAACACATTGACATTTACATTTATCATGGCTCTGCATGTGATTTACAGTTGTCTAAGGTACTGAATATCAGGAATATCCATGCACATACACACCCCTTTGAATGATGGCAAGTCATAGACTGCTGCATTGCCCCTTATACAGCAAGCTTTTCTTCCCCTTTTTATTTTTCTTTTCTAGCTTCAGGGATGCAGAGGAAGCAGTAGATCAATAGGGTGTCTTGACTGAAGTTGCCTGCAGCACTTCCATTTCTCAGACTGGACACTGATGCTAACTATCAATAGCAATAAGAGGCTGTCTCAGACAGAATTAAGGCTCCTTCTTCTGCATGGCTGTCTGGTGCTTACTGATAAACATCTTGTGCACAGGATTGCAACAAATAAACCATTTCAAGTGTTCAAACTAGCCCCTGTCATTCTTCCTATTGATACTTGCTGTGGGCTGAAGGGACTGATAGTTATTTTCATACAGATGATAACATGTTAGATAAGTGTATAGATGGGTAATAGTACAAAGGCATAATCCTATAAAGTGTAGAAACATCACCGATGAAATTCTCTCTGCTCCTGTAGAAACCCTGAGATAACAAAAGATGAAAATATTGTCTTATGTTCAAATTCCTAAAGAGAAGCTACAGCTAAATTTAACTATTTATTAACCTCTGATTTTTAGGTAATGTTAAGATATCCTGCTGAGCTATTTTATTCAGACGTTATTTATTTTTACCAATACTGGATTTACAAGTTTATTCTGGAAATAAAAGTCAACAGGGGCTGGATGCAGCTATGATATAGGTGGGGAGGTGTTGGGCAGCATCATGGTCACTTGTCATTTGGCCTGAGCTATACACCACACTAGCAGTTGCTAATTTTGGAATAACCGAGACACTTTAGCCTCCCTCCCTTCAAACAATCAATCTCCACTGATCTATAGCTCAGTAGTGCATTCCTGATTTTCAGCCTGAATAAGGATGAAGAATCAGGTTCTCACCCACCTACATGAAATAACCATTAAAATACCCTGGCCCAGATCTTCTTGGTGGTAAGTCCTGTTACAGCTCTGCTTAAGTCAGATATTCAGTGGAGTTATGCCAATTTGCATCAAATGAAAAGCTCACATGCTAACTGGGGTTTATTTTTATTTTAATTTTGCTTTAACTGATGAGGGTGGGGGAAGTGGTTCAGATGCTCTGCTGTAAAATCAACAGAGCCTTATTTCATATCATCCCTCTGTGGAGCTCTAACCATTTACAGAAGCAAACAATTTGGCTCTGAGACATCTCCAGCTTTATATGAAGTCGGCTTTTCAGACTAGGAGGCTCATTTTCAGAGGGAAATTTCAGTGATACATTTTGAGTTTCAGACTGTCCCAAACAAAATTCTTAAATAACATTGTTTTCTTTGATAATAATTTTTATGTTAAATCTGGTGAAGGCTGATGGGTTTTATAGGATGAGACAATTCTGAAGATAGTTCTGTTGTTGCTGAATGTTTAAATTAGGATGGTTGATGAGAAAATAAACCAGAGCTTCCAAGATTTTAGGGATACCAGTTCTGAATAGCCCTACTAAAAATATTTGCATAAGAAGATTCCTGAATGTGTGTCTATGAATACATGTTTTGACTTTGGAAGAAGTGAAATAAAATGTTAACTGGAATTTTAGAAGGAGAAGAAAGAACCAAAAAGAACCACACTAAAACTTGTAGAATAATCACTTATAGATATTTTCTGCCTCTGTATCATATGCTGCAGTCAGATTTGCCCATCACACAAGACCAGTTTGGGGGTGGAATAGTTAATGTCTGACAACTGCTCAGAATCACTGCTGTTATTAATTGTCCTCCAGTATTGAAAATGTACATTTTACATTAATATGCTGACTAGAGAGAGCATGCAGTTTCTAGCTAGGGAAGCTGGAATTTCAGAAATAGCTTGGCTCTTCACTTTGATTACTTTCTGACTGGAGAGTTGGAGTCAGGCTAATTCATTTTGTAAACATTACTGGTCATTCATGTACAGTACATGGCATGAATCAGCGCTGGACAGTCAGACGGGTGCCAGTTCAAAAGTCCAGATTAAAATTACTGTGCCACTGCACACAGTATGATCCATGCACAAAGTAAGAAGGATCATATATGTACTCAGGCAAAATTCCCAGCCCCCAAATGTAGAAGGTTTCCTTAAGAGACATGAAAAGACAAGGGTCCTCACTATTTGCTGATGAGCAATCCACCCCTTGCACCCTAACAGTCAGCTTTCAACAAATATTTACACAGCTCAGTGATACAGCTATAGCTGCAACATTTCAGCACAAATATTAGGCCACAACCTCAGCTAGTCTAAATTGGCCTCAGTGGCATTACAGTGATTTACAATAGTGGAGTTTCTCCCTCCCTTTATTTTTTTTCCTCAGTGCCTCTGACACAATATGCTCTACACACTTCTTTCAGCTGAAGAGTGTATTACTTTGAAAGCAAAAAATAATTTTAAACCAAGCTCTTGATCCTACTAAAGTTTCTCCCAAATTTTAAAAGGGGCTCAGCAAAAAGAGATAATGTGTTAGAAAGGTGTCCATGCGTTTTCTGTAGCACAATAGCATCAGCTGAGTTGGGGTGCTAAGGCAGAAAGCCATTCAAAAAAAGAGTAATTGACTCTTTTGTTAAAAAGATTACATATATATATGTATATACAAACAAACATAAAATCTGGTTTTACTACTCCCACTGAAGAGCTCCATTGAGTGTGTCAGTTTAACAGCAGTTATGTGGAGATATAAGTACACAGTTGTGTATCGTAATATTTGTTTCTTAATGTCACTAAACCAGAATTCTTAAACAACATATATGAAGTATTAATTTTCCTCCCAGTTTTTCAAAACAGGTAATATTAGTAAAGCAGTATTTGTTTCCCAGTGTGACTTGAAGCTGGAGACAGAGAAATGGATTACATTACATATTTTCTACACAAACATTGGGATTAATTTAAATTATTCCCCTAAATCAAAATAACTAGACTTTTTGGCAACCTTTGAAGTTTAATGAATGTTTATTCTTGCCATCAAGTGTAGGTTTTGGGACACCCTGCAGGACCACTAAAACAAGATGATCTAAACCTATTTATATGAAATAAACCGAAGCTAAGATGTTTGTCTTAAAGTTATGAAGAAAATTCAAGTATTTAAAAGTCACTAATATTTTGTTTTACAAATTCTAAGTAAAAGATACAGAGTAGTTCCCACTGTGCTGTCAATGTCTATAGCTTAGGGTTTATGTATTAACTACAGTTCTGAAGATTTCAAAAATAGACTTGATTTAGAACAGGTCTCTTCTGTAGCTTGTATGTTCTCCTAGGGCTGGTTTCCACTCTTAGGGACATAGAAAAGGTAGTTTTGCTCTTATCTTTCAGAATACATTTTGAATTCCTTTCAAATGTCTCTTATCAAAGTTGACAAGAAGTACCTATTACTTACAGACATTTCAATGTGGGTTTTCTGTAGAAGAAAATTAAATCAGGTCATGAGATGTAATAAAGCAGACATAGGATTTCCAAATACATTCTATTTCTTTCATGGTTAATACTTTTTGAAGTGCACTACTGAAATCCTGAATAAATGTAAAATGTGGTTTGCCTCCAATGGCTGTGATTGATTAAAACAGTAGGCAATGTTCTTGGAGATATTTATCTTCTGATAATTCAGCCATACAGACATTCTCTGATTTTTTTTCTGGAAGGCCATTTTCACATGTACAAAAAAATCCTGGAAAACTAGATATTTTTTATATCTAAAATTCACAGCATGTCTTGCTGTTAAATTGCCACCTTAGAGGCCTTTTTTAAATTTCATTGAAAATGCATATTAAATCAAAGTGATAGACACATGTAATGTAAAATGTCTGTCAACAATTAGAATCCCATTTGGAAGTTTGTAAAGCGTAACAATTTAGAATGAATTTAAATTGAGAAGGAAAGTTTTCAGATTGAGAAGGAAAGTTTTAGCCTGCAGTACTGCAATTTTATTCAGAACAAATCCAGATTTTTTTGCCCTTTTCCAAGAGAAAGAGTAAAAAAAGATCCAGAGCTTCTTATGTAATTAGTTCACTATCAAGTGTCAGTCAAGCAACTTCATTCTTTCAACAATAAAGTCCAAATTGTATTGATTATTTTATTTTGAAAGATATAATAGAACATCAAGTATACACATAACACAGTTCCATATAAAATCATATTACCCTGTTATGGAATTACAGAATAGCTCAGGCTGGAAGAGACTTCCAAAGATCATGCGATCCAACCTTTCAATTTCAAGGAACCTTGAACACATTGCAGCTGAGCCACTTGATAAATTTGTGCTCTCTGTATTGAAAAGTGCAACTGGTTTCATTTGGATAGACTAAATCCCTACCCAGTAACATCCACAAGGTTTGAAAAAAAATCCTTTAAGGGAAGCTTAATAAAATATCCTTTGTATTCTTCTAGGGTTTTACAAGCTTTACACACAAACCTCCTGGCTACCCTGAAACCATGGGATCCACAGCAAACAGGAGCAGTGGTGCACTGAGGCCAGGTGCCTCCCAGGCAGTTTTGGCCCTTGGCTGTATGGCTGCACCACTGAAGACTTCCCTATCTAAATGGGGACTTGGATTGGCAATTAAAAGGGTACAAAATTCGGGATAACACTTTGATTTTCCAAAAATCTTGGGCCTAGCAAAATCTGGGGTTTATGACTAATATTTATTGAATGCAGTGTAAACATCTAGAATATAGCTTACCATAAAATGAAAGTATTTTCAATTAAGTTCAATTTTTGTAACTTTTTTTGTTTGTTTGTTTTGTAACATGTGTGTTCCCAAGCAGTATTCCAAAATGTCAGCTTTCTGCACTGAAATTAGTATAAGCTTATGGATACATGCCAAAGCTTCAGGCACAGAATGTTGCATTCTCTGTAGTGATGCATAGCTCCTTTAAGCAGATACACTTCCAGGACTGATATACTTGTGTTTAATTCCACCAGATTAAATTCTGGCTGTTTCTAGTTATTCAAGTATCACTTTGACTGATTTTATGAGAATGATAATAAGGAAGAAGAATAATAAGAAATATAAAGCATATTCTACGTTTAATTTCCGAAAGAAGAGTCAGCGCTGTGAGAACTTTACATAATGTGCTACTGGTTACAATTATTGCACAAAAAGATTGTGTGATATATATAAAAAAAAGGGGATGCAAATCACCAGTATTCATTTTCTATTTGGTTATTTAGTATATTTATTGACTTTGAGTAATCTCCTTGAAGAGCCAAGATTACCCGTGATTAGCAGATTTGAACAGGTGGTTTAAGGAGCTGTACTCCTAAAATGTCATAGTTGTTTTGCTTCGAGAAGCAGTGAGTGCTTTCCCAGTCACCAGCAAGCAGTTCCTGCAGGCTTCCCTGAACGTGGCAATCAGCACCCGGTACAGGATTTTGTTGCTCTAGGCAAGACATTAAACGCAGGCCCCTCCCAAGGTACAGTGGCGAGCACAGGAACGTGTTAGTGAACATTCTGCAGCCCTGGGCAGCTGCGCACTCCTCGGGGCTGCTGGTGGCAGTGCTGGCCCGAAATGCAGATGTCCCCATCCCTCCCCCGTTAGGCTCACGGCCATCTCGCTTTTACCTTTGCACTGAGTTTACCTAATTGCTCCTGCACCCAACGCTGAACACCGGCAGGTCTTCTTCCACTTTAGAGCTATCTGTCAGCAGTGGGGCAAAGGAGCAGCAGGTCTAGCAGCCCTTTGAGAGCAGTGCTGCCTGAAATTGAATTTTGCTGTTTGAAAGTTCGAGGAGTGAAATAAAGAGAAAGTGAATGGTCCTGTTTGAACAGAATAAGCGCAGCAATGCTATTGTGTTGTGAGATTATATGTACAGTGTTGGAGGCGACAGTATTGAAGTTGGAAGAGTGAATGAACCATATTTATCCTTTCTTTATTCCACTTAATTCAGTATATTTCTAATGCATTTGGCCCTATGTTTTCATTAAACTGTTATTCTTGTGTATTATAGCATTGCTTTTGTGCAGCATGAAAATGGAAGCTGCTTCAATAGCGAAAGGAGCCAGGTTGAGTAAACTTGAGAAACAGAACATGTGACTTCATTCTTAAAATGTATGGGGGTCCAAAGGTATGCAACTGTCAACTAAACATATTAAGAGAGAGTTCTTAGTCAGAGGTATGAGATTTACATGCTAATCATTGTCACTGGTGCCTTCTCTAAATCTTTTCTCTATGTAACACTTGTTACACTCGTCTGAATTTAGTAATGGGCCTGATCTGGCACACTCGCACAAATACAGCTCCTCTCAGAAACCAGTTTGCATAGACTGGGTGTTTAGACGCATGCTTTATTTGCAAACAGCTGGAACAGTTTAGGAAGTTACCGTACCACGCATTGTTGCCCCATGCAGGAGGTTTCCGTCCTTAGCTGACGAGGATGTCATGCAGACGTTTCTCTTAATGCTCAGGCAATACAAACTGGTAGAGCTGCCCGTGCCAACTGCCTCGGCTCAGCTGGTGGGACAATGACTTCCAGGCGTGAGGCTGTGGCAAACGGTGGTCAGAAATGTGTTCCATCATCACAGTTAGCCCCTGCTCTGAATTTGCTCAGGTGCAGTTCTAGACTGAAACACTGCTCTTGCTATGCTGTCAATGCTCTGCTCTCTGCACAAGGATGAATGGCACCAGTCAAGTTTTGGATTAGGCGCTTGCATTGCAAACTTCTGAGGACAAAAAGTAGATTTTCATGGTCTCAGAAGTGAGCATATGACGTATCCCTGAGCTTTACAAATGGAAGTGGAACAACCGAAAAAACTGGTGTTTGACTGAAGTTATTCCTAAATGTAGCATGTTGTCTTATGGTCAAGTATAAGTCTCCCTGTTTTACTTTGCCTGTTGCAGTACGTATGTGATACAATCATGGTTGAATTGCTGAACCATTACAAACTGAGGCTACCTTTGTCTTTGCATGTAGGATTTTGCACTAAATGCCTTTAGTTTTATCTAAAACTTACTCAAGCTTTAGATTCTTATTCAGTCAGTACTTCTAGAGTGTCAGTGGCTAGGAGCAAGCTCAGATGAGCTTAATGATTGTGTACAGTCCTGGGGAGAGCCAGCTAGTCTTCAGAAAGCTGCTTATAACATGCAAATAGACGTATTCTGCAGCCTTGGACACTCCATTTGAGACAGAATTTGAAGTTCTGTGAAGAAGGACCGAAATACAGATTACGTAACTCAGGGTGAGATTCAAGAGATAGTTTGTACAGCCAGGATGAAAGTCCAAGCTTACTATATAAAGCATGTGAAGGATGGAAACAATTTTTCTAACCCCAAATCTGGTTTCTGGATTTCTGAGGAAGGGTCTTTTAAGTCTCTTTTTAAGGATTGTTCTTTGAATCCTGTTATTTGAGCTTTTCTTACATAAGGAAACCGCGAGTCTCATTTTCTAGGTGGTAGCTGTGTGATCTTGGGTTTATGAAGCAGTAGTTTTCAAGGCTCTTTCTGGGTCACTGATGTAGTATCTGCTGATAGTTCAGTAGAGCTGGCTGGCAGCTCAGCGCTCAATTCTTTCCTCTCTTTTCTGCTGCAGAATTCTTCTAAGAAATCAGAAACTCCTGGAGTTACCTTTTGAGGTAGGTAATGGCTATTGTTGCCATCTGAACATTATATGATCACTAATGGGAAGAAAGCTGCAAAAATGTGGCTGAAGGGATCAGATTGCTCCATGAGGAAATGGGCTCCCCACAGGACCCAGATAGTGCATGTGTACGTCTGTGAGGGAACATATTTGCACTCAAGAGAGATATGTACTGCATAGTACCATTGCAGACCAGTTCTCTTAACAGGCTGGCTCAAACTAGGGGCAAAAGGTGGATGGGGAGGACTCTGCTTAGCTCAGGCATGGAAAGCAGAACATTATTCATGAAGCATTTACTTTATTGCAACTAGTGGCTGCCAGGCCAGTTTCTTGTGTTGATGCAGAGAGCATGACAATTTTCACGTTGTAAACACCATGAATTAATCAGGGCACCTCAATATTATGCAAACAAAATGCTTGTACTTACAAATACTTCCACTGTATTCGAATCAAAAATATGTCAGGTTCATTTCATTAGGCAAGAAATTTGGGACTCTACAGGCAACATTTCCCCTGGGGCTTGAAGCATGTTTATTCTTTAATTGCTACATATTCTCCAGCTTAAAATGAAACCTTAAAATGTAAATAAAAATGCACACTCTGTAAATCTGCCTTGACAGTAAAAATCTTTTTGTGCCAACAAGTTCTTACTTTGCTAGATGACTACCTTGTAGAAAATCATCTGTAGTTTCTATTTCAGAGGAAATTATCATGTGAAATTTTGGCCTTGTATTTGCATTTTGACAGACTGTAGAATTTTTGTGTAATTTTGATTCAAAGGTAAGCAAGTCCTAAAGGAACACTTTTTAAAGAATACATACTTTTCCTTAAATATCCTGGGAAATATATTCCTTGGTCCTACTCCTTCATTATTTGCTTTTTAATGGCTCCCACCTTCATATTTTATACTACTTAAAATAGTTTTTTGACAAAGAAATGATACCTATGATATTTTATTAATAACACTAAAACTCTCATAGATAGATAACCTGGATGCACACCAATTGAGACTGTGAAGTTTTCATACTGCATAAAGGCACTTTTCTTAAAGCAAGATGTTTAGAGGAAATCTAGACTGATATAGCTAGTTATAGCTCATCATCCAGTATCAGATATATTTTTCCTTGAATCTTCTTTTGACATGCACATATTTCAGTGTCTCTTTCTCTTATCTCCCCCCCCCCGCCCTTGTCTTATCCATAGTTATTTCTGTGATCAGAGACATCACGATATGTCTGTAGAAGATGTCTTTGTAACCGAGAATGGTTTTTAATTTTTGTTTTATCTAGGGTTGGAGAAATCTCTGTCACTTAATTTCTAAACTTCTGGTTTTCTGGTGGAGCCACATGGTGGCTTTATATGGCTGTGATACACTAGGAAATTAAAAAAAAAAATAAACTGAGATGCAAAGGCATGTGGCTTGCAGAGAAAACTTCCCCTGTGGCACCAAATAAAATTCTTGGTTCTCTATAGAGCTAATAGTCTCATTCTGTCCATACCTGATGACCACTGTGTAACAAATTAATTGGAAAGTTTTCTGACTTAGGCAGCCTACCTGAAATTCCCTCTAATATATCTTTAGCCTTAAAAAAGTACATTAGAGTGATACTTTGGGATGAATAATATTGAAATCAAGAAATTTTTTTGAGTGTATGGTATTTAATTTTTTTAAAAATCTTATTTTAAAACTTTATATTCTCATATAAAAAGAAATCAAATGGAGGAAATAACAAGAGACTTTAGGGTGTGAGAGTATTTGTAATTACCAGCACTCTCTAGTCATGTAAAAGTGTATGGAAAGCTTTTGCAGTGCTGCGTATTTATCTTTCTCTATGTTGTTTTCCTGCCTTGTGAGCTGTACATGCAGCATAGTCACCTATATACACTGATGCAGGATATTTTTTATTCCTTGAGTTTTAACTCTCTTGCCCAAGTAAGAGAATTTTCCATCCAGCTTGTTTACTTCATGATTTATGTCTAAATTGACAGAGTCCTTCTGAGGCATTCGTGTTAAATTTGAAACAAACATATTTAATGCTCGTGCTGTAATAAAACAGCTAAAAGTGCAGATTAAAAAGATATGCACAGAGGGGTCTGATTGATTGAGGGATTGATTTTACTACTTTTCCCGTAGGTGGGTAGTGATGGCTGTAAATCTCTTAATAATCATTTCAGAAGCACCTTCATCAATAAACTCAAAAGGGACAGCTAGGTGTAAAAATTTGCCGGCCATCAGGTCAAACAAAAGGCAGCAAATGTGTAAAGAAGAATTGAATTAAATAATCCCACGTTGGCTGTTTATGACATTAGTCATTTTTATCTCGAGGGCCGAGGAGTCTCCATCACTGAGATTTTCTGGGATTTAGGGGAGAGAAAACAAGATGTTCTTTCCTTCTTTTTTTTTTTTTCCCTTTTCCTTCGGCTCAACCCGTATTGCTTACGATTCAATTATGCGGCTAAAAGCTTGTGTTTGTGAGCAATGATCAATTATTAGTTGTCAGTAGTAATGGAGAAGGATTCAATTCTGGTGCCCCCTCCCTTTTTTTTTTTTCCTTTTCCCCTGGAGAATTGCCATTAAGAAATGACTTTAAAAAGAAAGGAGTGGGAAAAAGAAAAGAAAAAAAAAAGAAAAAAAAGGAAAAGAGAGCAAGGAAGGGGGAAGCTGACAGCATGTCCACAAAACTAGTCGTACCTAAACCCACACAGTCACAGGACTTGCAATGTTCATAGTGAGTAGCGTGATCCAGGCTATTGATAATAAAACAATTCCGTGGAGCTGGTGCTCGCTGCCCCGGGGTAGCTGAGCCCCAGGACTGTCTCAAAACTTTATTATACATCGGAGAGTAAAGCCAAGTTCCCAGCTGACTGCAGCATCTGGAAGCCCCTAATTACACACATTTCTAAAATATATGTAACCTGCGTTAGCTGACAAACGGGAAACTTACGAGGTCAGCTGCAGCGCCGTTCGGAACTCTAGTGCAGTGTAGCTTTTTCAGCTCAAATAAAGGCAAAATGAGAACATAGAAAACGAAGAGGACGAGAAGGAGCTAAAAAAAAATAAAAGAAGATCAGGCGCCCTGCTAATTGGAGAGCCGGTGTTTTGGCAGGGTGACCATGCGAGTGGCCCGGCTAGCGGGGGCAGCTCTTTTCCGGCTGTGCGGAACCTCTGTGCGGGGCAGCGGGGCCGTCGCAGAGCCGCAGGTTGGGCTGCCCGACCCTCGGCTGTCTCCGCTGCGGAGCTGCCGCCAGCCCCGAGCGGCTCGGGCGGGAGGGTCGAGGGGCATGTACACAAAATATTAAACCAATTGGATTTTCCCCCTATTCCTGCTACGAACGGTGTATTATAACTATAAGGGGATCGTGCAGCTTTTAACACTACCGTGGTAGTGGTGTTGTGTCTGATCTCAAACCTTAGTAACAATAATCCAGTCTAGTGTGATGCATCTCATTGGAATCATCTCTCAGCAGAATGAACTGCAAATTATCCCCTGTTTACCATCTCCCTTCAGTGCTCATCTCAATGAACTGGAGATCGATCCCACCACGGGTGTCTTGCAGCCAGGCTGATTTGCATTGAAGCACATTAGAAAGCCTCCCACCTCCATTAAAAAGAATAATCCGAAGGGTGGAAAAATCTCCAAGGTGTGGTGGGAAGGGAAAAATATGTCACTGTCATTTGGAGCTTCGAGAGGGAAAATCCGAGATCAGAGTATTTACGCTTGTGAACTCTCACAACTTCTGTTAGAGACAATGACGTTTAATTGATGTATTGCTATCAACAACAATAAAGACCGGGTTTTTTTCTAGCCCTGGAACTGCAGCTCTGCCCCCACCCTTTCCCCACCCCTCCCGGCCCCCAGCGAAGGAGAGGAAAACAAACAATAAATAATCAACCGGTCCTGGATGAAATACCAGGCGCCGCTTTAGCACTAGAGAGAAGAGAAACGAAAAAAAAGTTGCAAAACTTATTTTCTCCAGATTAATTTCTTTTTCTTTAAACCACTCTTTTTCTTCTTGTTGTTGCTGTTGTTGCTTTTTAATTACCGGTCCACGGCCGCCCTTTTCCATCCACGAAGCAAAGGAACTGAGCGTCTGGAGAAATTTGTCTCAAGCTTAGTCGGCAAAAGTATAATGAAATTGTAAACGCGAATAATTTTGGGAGAGCGTCTAGCTTAGAAACCGCAGGAAGAGTGATTGATATAGTTAGAAATACAGACACAAATATGCAATAGGTCCGCATAGGCATTTTGTGTGCATCTGCGTGTGGCTACCAGTGGGTAACGTGTCCGCTTCTGTGCGTTCAGGTTCGGTTTCTTTCCCACTGTCTCAGGGTAAGGAGGGTGACTGCCTGCGCTGAGTGTATCCATCTCTGCCGAAACATCTCTTTAAATATTCAGTGAAAAATAATGTCATGTGAAGTACCACCTATAGCAACATTATTATCTTCATTCTTCAACATCATCCCCGCTGATAGCTTCGTTTGTCTTTTTCTCAAAATGTACTGTACTGAAAGCTGCGGGGAGGGAGGGGGCTCGCCCTGTGCAGAAATGAAAGGAAGCGTCAATGACCACTTTGCAACGCTAACTAAATATTGGAGTGGCACCTGGGAGGCTTTTTCGGTTCGTATGCGTTTGCTTGGTTGTTTTTTTGCGGCTGTTTTTCCCCCCACCCTTCTTCGTAAACGTTTTACAGTCTCCTTCGTTTAATAATGAGAAGAAAACGCCAGTGAGCCGGTTCCTCGAATGAGAAGATTTGTCCCTCTCTCCCTTCTCTCGCTCACTCTCTAGGTTTTACCGGCTCATTTGAAATTGAAATGAGTTGTATCTGATCAGCCTCTTGCTTTTACAGAGAGTTTGTTAATATTAATACGGGAAAAAGGAGTAGCTTCTATAGAAGAGTAAATAATCCAGCGGGGGCAGTAGGAGGAGAGAGCACTAGATGGGTCAGGGTGGAGGGAAACAGCCTGCGCTGCCGCTTTTGCCGGTTCAGCTTATTTTACAGACTAACTTTCCGTGCCAGGAGCAGCGTGACTCGCGGAGGGGCGCGGAGAGTGGAGCTCAGAGGAACACTCGCCATTTACCCATAGCGTACGTGTAGCGTTGGATATACGAGACATTAAAAATAGCGTTGTCTGTAGTCTCTTTTAAGGTAAACTTTTTATTTCGAGAACGTGACAGTTTTTTCAGACATTCCTCCACTGGAATTAACATACGGGCGTAAAAGTTCGGCGTGTGATGTGTCCCAAGTCACGAGCGCAGCGCTCGCAGGGTGCCGGTGCCGGGAGTGTTCGGGACCAGAGACAAGGGATGGAGCGCAGGGGCCCCGGACAGCCCCGCCGCGCCACACTGAGAGCAGCCCGGCCGTCCCGCCTGCGGAGGCTCCGCCTGCGCGCACGGCCGGCCCGGGACCCTGCGCGGCACCGCGGGCCGGTCTGCTCCGCTCCGCGCTCCGTCGCCGGGCTCGGCGTGGCCCGGGGCGCTTCCGGCGGGCATATGCGCGTCGCTCCCGCGTCCAAGAGGGAAACAAAAGTCAGAAACTACCCGGGAGGGGTGCCGGGGAAGCGGAGGCGACCGTGGGGCGGGAGGGGGAGCGGAGCGAGGCGCACCGCCCACCCCCAGCCCCGACGCCGCCGCCGCCGCCGCTCGCACCGCGCACCCCGTGCGGACTGACGGCGGGGGCAGCCAACCCGCGCGGCGCGGGGGCGGAGCGGCCGCCTGGTCCGCCCGCCGCTACCAGCGGCGCCCTAATTGTCCTGGGAATGTGTGAGGTAAAAAACAAACCCTTCCTATTTTCAGCACCCCTCGGGCCGTGATATATGGAAAGAGAAGTGGAGTTGCGGGGGGCGGGCGGACGGGGAGAGCTGGGAGAGGGCGAAATGGGTCTTTATTTGTAAATGCAGGGACAAGAGGAAGGGAAAGAGAAGAAAAAACCAACAAAACCAAAACAAAACAAAAAAACCCAACCACCCTAAACTTTTTGCTGCAGCGGGACGGAGCGAGTGGCAGCGCGCGGGGCCGGCGGCGGCCGGAGCGGGGCCGGGGCTCTCTCCTTGCAGGCACTTGCCGGGTGCGGAGCCGACCCTCCGGGGCCGCTGCTCCCCGCTGCCCGCCCCCAGCCGTGCTTCCTCCCCCGATCGATTATCGCTCACCCTGCCCTCCTCCCTCCACCAGTTCGGACTGCGGGCAAGGCGGGGGGAGGTTTAAAAAAAAAGAGAAAAAAAAAGTAAGAAAAAAGTGAAATGCAGCGTAAAGCTGCGGGAAAGAGGGAGGGAGGCGCAGGGAGCCCGTCGGGGCTGGAGGAAGGGGCGAGGGGAGATACATTCCTATAGTAACCGAGATGGCGCGATGCAGCTCCAGCTGGTTGCTAAGAGGGTTAAACTGTATCCAAACAGCTTTGGGGAAATCCAGCCCCTTCTCCTGCCACATGGATCGACTCATTGGGTGGGAGCGGCGGAGAGACAAGGGTCTCCAGCAAATCAGCGCCTAATTGATTAAGGCGAGCTGGTTTGAATAGAGCTGGCCATGTGCCAATCGCCTTTCAAAGAGCCTCTCTATGATTAATCGCAATGCATTATTGATAATCATAATTATAGCAGGACACATGCGCGGTGCGCGGAGGATCGGGGAGGCTGGGGGGGGGAGGCTCGATTTCCGTAATTTTGAGAAGATTTTTTTTTAGTAATTTTTTATTCTGCCCCAGCTGATGTTTGAGCCAGCATGTCGCGGAGGAAGCAGGCGAAGCCTCAGCATTTCCAATCCGACCCCGATCTGGCCTTGTTATCCCAGCGAAATGGTGAGTTCTTTTCCTCTCCCTCGCAACATTTTAACACAAACACACACGAAATAGATAAACTTACCTTGTGGTGAGTCCGGACCGCGCCGGACAGGGGTGTGGGACAGCAAGATCTCCCGGAGTTAGATGTGGGGGGGTCCTTCTGGGATTTTGGTCCAAGTTCTTGGGGTTTATTTAATTTTTTTAACTCAGCGTTTTGTTTCTTCTGTTTCTTAACGAAACTCTAAACTCTTTCCGTTTTTTGATGTTTTCCCTCCGCCCTCTCCCAGCGGGGCGGTCTGGCATCCTGAGCCCGCAGGAGATGGATCCGCGCCCCCTGCGTCTCTCTCCGCGCCCCGTGGTTCTGGGAAACAAAGTGGGGCTGTGGTGGGGCGGCTGATCCCGTAGCCCCGCGGGACGGATGCCCCGTCCGGCCACACACGCTGCCCGCCCCGTCCCCCCGAAACGGCCGGAAAATCCCCCTCGGGCACCCACTTTCTCGCCCGTCCCTCCTCCCCCCCGCGGACCCCAGAGCTCCCGCACCCCCCGCTCCCCCGCAGTCCCGCCGAGCGGAGGACGCTACCCTGCCGCCCAGAAGCCCCGGCCTCCGGCTGTACCACAAGCTTCCTGGAGGCGGAAAAGTTGCCTTCGCCGGGCCGGGCCGGGCCGCGGGGGAATCGCCCCGTCCCGGGAGCTGCCGCTGCCGCGCCGGGCTCTGCGCAGTCTCCACGCCTCAAAGGGGCACCGGGGCCGCAGCGCGGAGACTCCGGGACCGCGGGAAGCTGATCTGCTTTCCCAGAGGTTGTGTTTTATTTTTTTCCCCCTTCGTCTCCCCCTCCCCTCCAAGTTGGTAAGCGAGGGATAAACGCTGGCTTTGTGTCCGCCAGGATTTGCGGAGGGACCATGTGAAGTATCTTTTTTATTTCCTTTTTTTTTTTTTCCTTTCTTACCCCCTTTTTCCCTTCCCTCCGGAACAGGGGGATTTCTAGGAGTACGGTAGAGCCTTGCGGGCGGCGGAGGGAACGTGCCTCTGCCGTACCTGTATTGGGACGCGGGGCGACAAGTGGCCGGGCGGCAGGGGCAGCGTCCTCCCTGCGCCCGCCACCGCAGTCTCCGGCCCCCCGGTGGCCATGAAGAGGGCGAGAGCCGGGGGGCCGCGGGGGGATCTGCCGGCGACAGGCGCGGAGGGCGCCGCGGCGCAGAAGCGCTTCTGGTCGGCAGGTAAGGGAGGACCGGGTGCGGCGGAGCCCCTTCGCCTCCCGGACCGGCCCCGCCGCTCGGGAGCACCGAGCACTTCCCGCAGCAACTTCTCGGGGAAGCGGCGGCGCCGGACCCTTCGCGGTGGCGGTGCCGCCTGCCCCGGGCCCGCGGAGTTGCCGCCCGGCTGCGCGGAGGGACCACCGGGAAAAAGGTCCCGGGCTCCGCGATGGGAATCGGGGCGGAAAGTTTGCGGGCTGTTGTGGTTCACTTCTGAGTATTCACCCGGCTTCCCAAATCCCGGGGCTGCCCGCTTCGGACACCAGCAAATAGATCAGCACTCACTCCTCGAAACATTTCCTAAAAGTCATTTAGGTCTTGGGAGCCAACATGGTTTTTAACTGAGTTTTGCGCGCTTTGAGTGCATTCGAGTTTTGCCGTTTCCTCAACATAATGCCCTTTCTCATCTCAGTAAACGTATTTATTTTTCTTACGATATTATTCCCACTTCCGCTCGAAGTTTGGAGTAGGAGGTGGGGAAGCGTTAGGGTTTTGTCTTTCATCGGCCTTCTGTGAAAGAATTTGGAACTTCTTAAAGTGAGCAGAGAAAATGAAAGCTGAGATGGAAATTATCTTGCTGGGAAAGCAGAGAGGGATTTTTCCCATCTTCTCTTCGTGTGATTGCGTCTTTTGACGTTCGCTATCTTTCTGTTTGGTTTTAGTAAGTGAAACAGGTCAAATCCACCTCAAGTATGTTTTTCAAAAGTAGCCGTTTTCTTCTGTTTTTAGTCTTTTGATCTGATTTTGCACATCGTTTTCAAATGAAGGACAGTGGGAGTGTGAGAAAGGAATGTTAACTGAGCAGCTTCCTTGCCTGTTGCTAAAGGATGTCCTTGAAGTAAGTGGGATCTTGCTTGAAATTATGGCATGGAAGTGAAGCTTTTGTTTAGTTTACGCGGCTATCGTAAGTTAAAGAACTGAATAATGAAGTTTATTCTGTTTTAAAAATACCGACCAGTTTCCTAGGAAAAGCAATGTGCTTTACTGAAAAAATCTGTAGAAGCCCTCCCCCTTCCCTTCTTTAGTATTAGTGTTAGGTTATGGCTGGTTTACAGGGTTAGACGAGAAGTTCTGAGTAAGTTGCCCAGAGGGTGTGTTTTGTAATGGTGCTTCAGGGTTCAGAACCCTATAATAATATTAGCATAGAGCTACCCCCCCGCCTTTCCGGGGTCCCCAGCCCTGGCAGCAGCTTCACACTTGAGAAAGACAGGGTGGGTGAGCTGCGGCAAGGACGAGTTCGTGTTATATGCCCTGAAATTGCAAAACCAAACCTCGAAATTCCAAGCGCTCCTTTCTTCTCCTTTCATACTGTGAATGTAGGTTTGCTAATCCATCTACAATTTACTCAGGGTGCAGGCGAGTGAAGCATCGCTAGCCC